>NW_022170403.1:39251086-39310736 GCF_008802855.1 Photinus pyralis
AATTACGAAGGCCGGCTTGTTTTAGCTCATTTTTGATTAGCTTAAAAATGGTCAGAACTTACAAATTTACTTACCTTTATTTTATTCGTATTGTAACGTGATTTACAAATTCGGGTTCGATTTATATCAATATTTATTAAACAAAACTAAAACACTATAAAAACTGTACAATTTATACTATTTATATTACACACTTCGCAATTTATATCAGATTTTCGCGCTCAATGTTTCGTCCGTACTCGATCTCGTTCAGTAGTAAAACTGACTGCGATGTTCGGTCCGCAACCATTTATACACGCAAGCAATGTAAGTCGAGAACACTCGCGTCATTACCAGATAAGTCTCGAATATTCCTATACAAATCCCGCTATCGCGCGCGTAGAAAATTCCAGAGCGCCAAAGGCGACGTCACGTCTGGAGCGTTTCCGTTACAGTATTTCTGCAAACTATCGATCAACCACAGATTTTCAAAAATGTTGCATAATTTTTGTTATCCCGGCCGCGCGGTTACACGGATGAATTATAGGGCCCCTTCATTTCAGGGGCCCGGTGCGGACCGCACCTACCGCACCCCCCTAGCTACGCCAACTGGGGGAGTTGATTTATTTGTGTAGTGATGTGATATTTTGTATAAAACTAAGTTTGTTATGTTTAAGATTGTTATTAGTTATTACTGACATACTAATGTATGTGTGGGTTAGAGTTCGACCTTTGAAGGAAGGCGAAGTCGTATAGGCTAAATACATAATATTATGTGTTAACAAAATAATTCCATTGTAGCACTGTGTTTGTAAACTTCAAAAGTATAACAGAAATTGAATCTGAAGCTTTTGTGTTAAAACGTTTATAATCAAAATCTCGTAATCTGCGCTCTTGTTGTTTTGTAATTTGGCCCGGAAAAATGTACAGAAGACACTTGTAATAAATTTCAGTTCTTACTCATTTGAGAAATAAATCTAATTTCTCGTCAGGAGGAATGGAAAAAATTCCATTGTGCGACTCTTCAAAAACTCCTCGTGAGAAGGAGCTCTTAACATAATATGAAATACAATTTAAAGTGTGCACAAATCGACGTAACACTAATCAAATCATGCCTGGGTCTGGGTCCGCAAGTGACGTCACTACACGCGGCGAAAAAATTCCGTGATCGAGCAATCCTATATTACCTATATAGCATCCTTGACCTGCACCTGATCGGTATAGCCGAAAGGGATTTTTTTCAACAGTAAAGTGCAGAAATATAGCCGATTAATAATAATAATAATAATAATAATAATATTTATTTGTCCATCTGGCTTATACAGAAAACATGGGATACGTCAAGTAAAATAAGATTACAGTAGGCTCACAAACACTACAAGCATAACATTTACATTTAAAATAGTGTTGTGTTCCGTCAAATTTTTTGCTTAGAAGTACGTCGAGTCAATTTGCCACGTAATAAAATTTTGGGTGGAAAATTGACGAGAAGTATTTCTTCTGAGCGAAATAATTTGACGAAAAACGACAAAATTTAATCAGGCTATTTTTAAGCACGCGGGATATTCGGCATGATTATTTCCTGAATTCACCAGCGGTTTCAAGATTTGCGAAAGAATTTCCACCAAACCTGGACATTGCGCAAGACATAAGTGCATTCGAAATTGGCACATTAGGTATATTTGTTCGGAGTGGCAGTTTCGTATCTAAACAACAGCAAATTTGTGGTCGTTTTATGTACCTTTGATATTATTGGGGATTTACGATAGGGATGCCACCGGTTTAACCGAGTCGGTAGATTTTGCTATAGTAATTAATTATTGCGACAGTTTCTATGGTGATTTCTACCAGGTTGAATTATCGTAAATACCCAGTAAAATCAGAAGCGATAAAATTTTGACACATTTTTAAACGCGGTTAAATGTTGACGTCTGCAAATTAATTGTTGAAATATGGACAGTAACTATAACAATTCTAAGTGCTTGTTTACAATGAACGCATACGTAAAAAATACATAAAACTTAAGAATTTAGCCAAGTTGAACTGTAGAGAAACATACGGAGGTGTTTATAATGAATGTAATTTTTACGTACGTTTACGTAAGTGATAATAAGTAAGTTGCTAGTAAAAATAAATAATTAATTTTGGTTGCGCTGGTAGGTTAGCGCAATTGAAAAAAAATATGTGTTTTTGTTTATATTGATGGTCTGTGGTTTTCATACTATACTACCTTTTTTAAGGTATTTACAAGGTATTTAAAAAATTGAAAACGAAGATGTGGAGTTTTTAATTAGTCTAATAAGGGGACATCAACGTTTCATATAAATCAGGTTTCATTCTATGGCTTCATGTCCATCGATTTAAAAGAGAACGGATGAACCGATTACAATGAAAATTTGCAGGTGGATTCTTTATCAAAAATGTAGATCGGAGTTAGTGAATTCGAAATGTAGGCAAATCCCAAATCAAAAAATTTTTTTTTACGCATGCGCAATCCGTTTTTTTAAAGATTTGTTAAGATATTTAAATGAAATTTTGCATGTAGACACCTCAAATAAAAGTAGTTGTAGTGTTCGCATATTCAAATAATGCCTTTATCCACAACAAGTCCTGTCAGGGCGCGGGCCTCCGTTCAAAAACTTGACACTAATCAAGATGCTGCCCTTTGAACCTAATGTGACGTTTGGTTCTGAAGGGGTCTGTAATGAGAGAAATCGGCTTCCAAGCTTTTAATTCTAACAATAATCTTCTTTAATAAGATTAACCCACCAACGACGCGACGCTTCCTTTCGCGTTCGCAATTGGCGATTATTAATTCTACGTAAAAGTAGTAATATCTAATAAAAGATAGATAAAAGATAAAAGTAAGTTCACTGAAACGATACGAATATGCACGAGTTACGGTTTATTAGGTATGTATAAGTTCATTGTAAACAATCACTAAGGCTTTTACTACCATGAAGGAAATAATCATTTTAATAAACTGCCGAAAAGTTTTGAAAGAACTTCCTAAACGATTTTAATTATAATACATTTTATTGGGGAAGAATTTCTTCACTTCAAACATAGAAGTTGTACAACGAACATTCCTTCATACCTTTTTATCTCAAAAAACCGTTGAAACGCTTATAACGGAAAAACAATCAATGTAGGTATTTCATAATATAACAATAGATAATTTCAGGCGGAATTGAAAATGAAATCAAAACTGATTATACATGGGTTAAGGGAAATTGTTCATTTTGCACCGATTTCAATTATAAACGCATACGCTTTCAGAAACTTCATGTCATATAAAATAATTTCCATTTGGTTTATAAATTAAGCTGCATTAGAAAGTAGGTACCTACACATGAAGTATTAAAAGTGGAGACTTTTTCCAAGTTTGTCAAACAAAATGCAATTAACTACTCCGCTTTCATTTCGATATTGCTCAAAGGACACACTTAGAGCAATTTTAATGGAAATTTAAATTGACTACACAAAGACAGAAAATTAAATTAAAACATTTTTAACTTGTCGCTCAGCGAACTTGAAGATATGGTACCGTATGACGATAATAAATTAGATTTCAATATTTGAAAATGAAGTAGTCACATACCTCTATTTTTATCTCTAAAATCAAACAGTTCTTTACAACCACAAATATGAAAGAACAGAAGAATCACAAAGTTTCTGCACATACTTTTAAATTAAAGAACTAAGTTTATCTGTTCTTTTTAAAAGGCGGATAACTTGATGTTTAGGTTCTAACATATAAAAAACGTAAAATAATCTTTTATCTACACGTATTCTTTCAGTAAAAATAAGTAAAGGGAGCACGATACGTTTGATAACGTAGGTCCGACGCCAACGTTTGAAAAGCTTTTGGAATTTGCGAATGCATCGAAAGCATGCGCGCAGAATTCGAAACCGACGAACTTTAGGCCAACTTCATTTAGTTAATGAAAATGTAAAATTCTAATTGGCTCGTTTTTATACCTTATTTAAAAGAAAGTAACTACTTGTGCTGTAATGTAGTTTATTGGGGCAATCTTGTGAGAAACTCGCTCTAAATATGGCCTGGGGGATATAAAGAGTACCTAATTGAAATTAAGGTTGTATGTACAACAAGAAGTATGTAGGTAATTAACTTAAGAAAATACATTTCAGTGTTTCAATTCTCAAAATAAAAGTTCTGGCGGTTCGCATACAGGTCAGATCATAAACGAAATGTTATCTACATAAAGAAGTGCCAGTGCTCTACTTATTTATCTAACAAAGATTAAACAGCCAGTCAGTTTAGTGGTATACATTTTATCCTCCTAATGGTAAGTCACTACAATGCGCATTTTCACCCTAAAAGTCCAATTAATGTTACGTCGAATCTACTGAAGTAAGAGTCCCAATTATTGCTGCCATCACCATCAAACCGAGCATCAAACGGTGCTTAGAACTATAGTAATAGTATCAAGCAAATATTTGTTGTCTTTCCACAGCTTTGCTTTTAAATTGAGAACTGTTTGTGTTGAATGATGAGGTTCGTGAATGAAAGTATGTATGTATAATATATAAACCATTGCACTTGGTTTCATTCAATAATAAGTTTATGGAATCCCTTTTTGATTCCGAGAAAAAAAAATGGACTAGTGCTTGACTCCAAATACAGTGTTTTTTTTTCTATAGCTAAATACATTGAAAATACAAAATTTTACACTTATCTGAATCCTTAAAGATCCCTCATTTAAAATTTTGAGATTAATATTTGTCTTTGACCATGGATTTCCAAGGAAACCATAAACTTGACTAACTAATTAAATACAACTAACCTTTAAATACAATTCTTCTTGAACATGGACGCTTTGGAACTCTTACTGGTAATTTCTACTCGTTAATTTAAGGTGGATAACAGTTGGTTTCTAAAGAACTGCATACTTAAATCTACCAGTATGGAAAATCTCCCGACGGAAATTCTCTGAGTGGAAATGGAAGATTTAATGGACAATCCAGGCCTGCTCCCAATGTTGGTTTGTTTGTTGGTGAATGAAACTTGGACCAAAATTGCGTTTCCTTACGCGCTCACATTAACTTGATTTTATTATGGTTACATTTACATTTGAAGAAATCTCTTAGGTTAGCGTTGGGCAAAAAAATCGATTAATCGATTATAATCAAACGATAATCGATAATCGGGTTTGATTATTCTATTAAATTAATCGATTAATCGATTATTTGATTAATCGATTATTTGATTAATCGATTATTTGATTAATCGATTATTTGATTAATCGGTTATTTGATTAATCGATTGTTTGATTAATCAATTATTAAGTAAATTTTAATTGATTATTATTAGCTGGATCATCAGTTTGCGCAAAAAGGAGCACTCACAGCTCACAAGTATTATTTTATTTTATAGCGGATGTTAAAACGTCACTTTAAGCAGCTAAAATGAATTAAAGATTGTATCATCAAAACTAATAAGCACACCTCATCGGAGAGTAAGCTGCCTAATCATTTATTTTTATTTATTTATTTTTATTTTTGACCTTCATTTTCAAATGGACAGGGTTTCACCCAAGGCTGTTCTACCAACCAACCCACTATGCATTTGCAAATATCCATGCCCGAACCCGGATTCGAACCAGGGACACTTTGTTGATTATTGATTAATCGATCTGCCTAGTAATGAACGATTTGATGAAAAGAATAATGGAATTATTTTTTATTTTTATTATTAAATATTTAACGTATTAATGCATACAAACAGATATTTATCACTCCTTGTATGTGACAATCGACTTTTGATTAAACGATTAGGTGATTAATCGATGATTTGATTAATCGATTATTTGATTAATCGATTATTTGATTAAACGATTATTTGATTAATCGATTATTTGATTAATCGATTATTTGATTAATCGATTATTTGATTAATCGATTATTTGATTAATCGATTAATCAGTGTAATCGATTATTTTTCATAATCGATTATCGATTATTCAAACCCGTAATCGCCCAGCCCTATCTTAGGTAAGCGGTTGCGCTAAATTGTCCTTTATATTAGCTGAACTAACAGTTAATTGTATTTTACAGACAATTTTCTTGGTTGTAATTCCGTGCACCGAATGAATTAATTAATTGCACCTCCTTTTTACTTTCTCAAGCTGCACAGATACGAGTTAAAGTTTCCCAAGGAATTTGCTCGATAACACTCGATTCTGATCAACTAGCATTCATTAATAATCTGGCGATTTCGAAACTCATACACTTGACCAACCGAATAATGAACGGAACAACTTATCCGATTTGTTAAACCAATTCGATGGTGACACTTTTTTGATTTCCCACGATCATGTTAAACAACTCCTCTGCGCTGCACTTTTTACCACTTGACTGACAAACGCGGATTTTCCACAACTCGCTAAATTGACCAATAGGTTGCCATTCATTTATTTAGACCGTCTTCATTGTTCGACTAACAATACTCTATTTTTATGGACCGCACCCATTACCAGCTAACGGCTGATCTTCAAATGCACTATCCTCTTTTTTAGCCGACTGCCAAAACGCCAACGCATCCGGCCGTAATCCGCCCACTCAATGGTGCAACAGTTATGGTATTTTATTAATTTTCATTGGTTCAACCCACTTTCGAATTTTGTAATGCCAGCTTATTTTTTATCGGGCTTTATTTAATTTGATGTTGCAGAAGTAACAGAACACGAATAATGTCCAGCGGATAATTTATAAACCACAATGTCCACGGCCAAATGTCTGCGGTCTAGACCCTTTGCAGTCTACTGTCTTGCGGTCCAATGTCCGCGTCCTAATGTCTGCGCCCTAATGTCTTGCGGTCCAATGCCATAGTGCCCAAATGCCCCATTGAAAAACGTGGGGAGATAAAGGAAGCTAGCTCACTGTTGTTATAATCGACAAAATAAAAACTTAAAATTATTGTGAGTAATGTTTATTTGGGGAATGTTGTCAAAACCTTGACTCTTTTTCAACTTAGAAATTTTACTTCTTGGTCACAAGGGAGAAGCTGATGTCAACTGTCGGTCGACCAACATAATATATACCCATGCCCTTTCTACTTTCCGTTACCGCCACCATAGAACCAGTGGAAGGTGAGATCCAGTTGACGTCCTGGAAGAGTGAGGCCATCAAAGTCCGCTCTCCTTCTATTCTTAAATGGAACAACCTCGGTCTTTTCCGGGTTAACGGAGAGGCAATGGCTGCACCACCTATCGACCTGTTCAAGTGGCTCCTGCATGACCTCTTTCTGCGTCTTATAACTATTTAAGTACCTATGCGCTTTTACAATTTACATGCCGTAAACATGAATGGTTTTATTAATGGAGCATCTTTAATTTTTACTTTAAAAACAAATGATCCAGATTACCATGAGGAAATTACCAAGGACAATTTTCTTAAGTGGTTCGGGAACCATTTGCTAGCAAATTTAGAAGAACCATCGCTGATTATTATGGACAATGCTAGTTATCACGGTAACTTACTGGAAAAATAGGTAAAAAACTAAAGCACGACTGCAGGCATGGTTACATCACAAAAATGTTGAGTTTCCAAATGATGTATTAAAAATGGAATTGCTGAAGATCGTGGCATGGTTTGTTTTCTTAATATTAAACAAGTTGTAAATCAGCATATGCATGATTAAAGCGCATTTTTGGTAATGCAGGTCAGTATTTTATTAGCGAAGTTTAAAATTATCGATCTCACGAGCTGCGTTAAATAATTAATTTTATTTAATTTCAATTGACGGTACGTCTTCATTTTGTAAAACAAATCACAAAGTAAATAATAAGTTTTTATACTGGTAGCGCTATCTAACGGTAAAATTATAGCACCTCCGAAACCCATATCGAATTTATGTTCATCAATTATCGATCTCACAAGTAATCTAACTCAAAATAGACTAGTGCCTGCACATCTACACTATAGCAGAAAGCTTTTAGTGAAAATTTGAAGTCTCTAGCTATTGTAGTTGTGGAGATCTAACGCGGACAGCCGGCCTGCCAGCAATGACGAATATAATAGCGTATTTTTTTCAAAAATGCGCTAAAAATGGGTTGCCACCCATCGGTATGGCGGTCCTCGTTTGCGAATGCTACGCTACTAAAGTTAAATGTTTGAGGGCCCAAGCGGCCAAGCCCAGTACTGTGCCTTACATTTAGAATAGGTACGTTTGGATTCTAGCGTCTGAGTTTGTCCTCTCACGATAGGAAAATATTAGTTACATACAACAAGGCACATAAATTCGTACCCTAACATAAGTACGCGAAACATGGCATGTCCTACATCACGGAAGTTAAACTTTTACACATGCGCAGTGTGTAACTGAATTAAATACCTCAAGGCCTTTTTAACTATTTCAAAAAAGGAAACCGCATGGAGGAATTTAAAAAAATCGTTATAGGCAAGTGATGTGTACATAGCTATACTTCGTGTGCGGTTGGAAAAACGTATAACATAACGTTCTCTCTATTGTACTCATTTGTTGTTTCTTAACAACACTTCTTTTTTATTGGCCAACAATGAAGTATAGAATATAATTCATTGTGCTCACCACAGCAAATTTTTTAATGATTTTGAAAAGAGTTTTTTTTACTAATTTGATATCTAGTCACAATTTCCTAGTAACATGAGCAATCCCTCTTTTTCTACCCCCAGAGAAAGCCATTCACAGTAAATCCTTGGTCAGCATATTGTGTATTGTGTAATGCCACGTATAATTAAAAAAGGTCTGATCACGAGAGTGGTTATTATTTATTTCCACTATGCAACACGATAGTCCTTTTATGGGGTAAGTTCTTAATCACGGTAACTAATTCCCGGTTGGTCCCGTAACTTTGACAGAAGATTTCCCTTTTAGCTGCTGGCAATTGGCTGTACACCTTTTACCTTTGATCTTTGGAAAAACTCGCTTATTATTATCGCTTAATCCACAACCCACAAAGTACAATTTCTTTTCGGGCCATTAAGTTTTAAATTTTTTTTCACGTGTGTTTGTGAACCCGGTAAATTTTGAGGCTCTTTTTAATCTGGGCAAGACGAGTGAGTAGGTACATATTTGAAAAATAAAAATATGTATGTGAATAAAAGCAATGATATTATGTTTTAAAATCTAGTTATTTTGCCGCTTTTGAAGTAATTTTTAGGGACGAATAGTGGGGTCATTTATTTTGATAAGTATTATCCCTAACATTCTGCGTGACATTTCAACGTGTAATGTTGTCTGAATTATACAGAGCAACAAGGTGAAAACTAGTCCCCGAGCTAGTCCCATTTTTCAAACACCACACACATGAAACCCAAATCCCACGCGGGAGTGTGTACATCTGTTGTTATTTCCTTTTGAAATAAACAGAGTTAAATTGATCCATCGAACGACGTTGACCGCTCAAACTGCCACCAAATTTTAACGTTTCTTAATATGGATAACAGAAGGTACCTACATAATTATTTTAATTTAGCGCAAATTATTATCTGGAATATTTTCTGGTGCGACTTTATTGCCTTAAAACTGGCACACTGAATACAATAAATTAAATACTTCAAGTGCTGTGAATTTTGGCAGAACATTTCAATCAATATCCCACTAAAAATGTAATGTAGAAAAAGGACAACGAACAAGTTTAACAGAAAGCTAAACTAAGCCACAATATGAAATATACTATCTCCAGACCAGCTAAAAATGTAACTATTTCACTATAAGCAAAGAATATTATTAGTTACTCTTTGCTATAAGATAAGTCCACGTACCTATTTAATTGCCCCCAACGAGTACCATAAAAAATTAAGTTAGCTCGTATCTGTCGACGTTTTATTGTCTGTAAAGAAAAACCAAGAACTTTATAAACGTGCTTGCATGGGATTGATTTTTAAAGTACTCAAATATATCACATTTATTTCTCAAAAGCGAAAAAGGGAGCTAAATGTTTCAAATTACTGCTATTCCTTCTGGTAGATAAGGAAATGCAGCTTATACGTAATGGAGAAGGAAAGTTTGATAACGTGCCCACCTTAAGGCGTCTACGTTCTACATATATCTTTCAAAATGATACTGTAAATAAATGCTTTAAGTTGATCAGTAGGTAAATAGTGGTGGAAATTATTGAAATCAGATTAAACTACCTACTTACACTTACATAGTATCATATTCGTGTGCCCGGTACTTACTTACGCTATCAACTGATCTACGGCGTTTCCCTTCTACATTTTATGAGGACGGGTTTCTGAAATAAGAAGTTGAAATGAAGATATCAATTCTATTTACGCTTTGAATAAGACTAGGTTTCAACTTTGCATTGCATTATTAGTATGTGCGATATGCAATATTAAATACTAGGTACAGTATACTTATAGAATAGACTTTTAAACTTATGACGTCTTGTATTTACCCCCAGTTCACTGATAGGTATTGCAGTATTTGCCATTGTAGTAAAGTTACATTCAAAATGTCTAAAGTTAATAGAGCCAATACAAAAATACCCAATAAAAACTTATGTGACGGAATGAGTGTTTTCCTTTACTCTAGATTTTATTTCTTAGAGCATACTGGTAATTCGAACTTTGTCTTCATTTAAAGTTAAACCATTGCGCACAAAAAGTAAGCTACGCTGCCGTTCCCCAAACAACGCAAAGAAATTCATATGAATACCGCTTATCAATACGAACTAGTCTAGCTCTAGACGGATTGGCGAACGATGAGGATATATACAGTCCTGACGCCTTAACGCTTTGGAATTATCGGCTGCCATGTAAATTACCTACCAGTGGCATCATAAAATTACTCAAGATTATTAATTTAAGTAACAAATTTTGGTATATTTTCTCCAAATGATGTTGAAGATTATGAAAATAACACGGTACCGGTTCACAAGTAAGTTGGTTCAAACTCCAAATAGAAATTCTAAAAAGAACGCACAAAGTAACAGATGGTTATGAAAACTTACGTATTCAACAAATCCAAATGTATATCCTCCAAAATAGAGAAAAAGTGTACAGTCTCAACCCAAACCACTTCAAAAAATACAAAATATGCGGTTAATCTCCAGAAAGTAATAAGACTGGAATTAAACAGATATTGAATTTATTAATACAACTGTGCTCAACGTGCCGACCACCGAAAGTGTTTCATGCTTGCAAGCCAAAAGAAACGAACGGATAATCTAACATGCGCATTCCAATTCGCCTTAATACGGGGTTGTTAAATAGGTAAATTGAGAAATCCTATTTAATTTAAAATTTTGGATTAAAATATTGACGACATTACGTAAGCAGCTAATCACAGTCCCATCTGTTTTAAATTCGACATTTTCCTTCCGAAGAATCCTTACAATGACACTGCGTTTTCTCAACCCACCGCATAAACGGGTAGTTAGCTCAGGGATGATAACACAAAAGGGCATAAGATACTTTGCAGTCGTTAGATCGGTAGTCTATAAAAAGTATGTTCACTTCACCGCAACTTATCATAGCTCCATGCACTTTAAATTCCTTAACTATGATTAAAAAATCGTACTTTTAATTAAACGTGAATGTGAAACTCGAACTTGAAAACTAAAACTCTATAAAAAATTATAGGTCAAATTTCTTTCAAACGCAGAAAATTTAATCTTCCTCCGATTAATAAAACGGTTATTTGGAAAATAAAAATACGAGACCAGACCAAAACAAATAGACATTTACTTCTCCTTTTTGTTTATTTTATAATGATTGTAGTTGATAAAAATATTAGATGTGGCTGATTAATTGGCAAAACCACATATTATCAAATATACATTCTAATTCAGAAAATGGTGCTGCGTATTTGTTTTGGTCCGATACAAATGTGTCTGGCTCGTAACACGGCAACGATATTTAGAAGTAAATTGGTTCAAACTCCGTATGAAAACGAATAGGAAAGTCCTAAAAACGTAAATGTGAAAGGTGAATAAAAATGACCGTGTACTCACGTATCCACCTAATTGAATTATATCCTCCACAATTAGAGCCAAGGCCTCAAATTCGATCCAACTTATTCGAGAACTCACTCTCCATCCGGTTAATAGAATAATATAATAATACATAAAACATTTTGCAAATAAACTGACATTGAATTTATTAGCGATAAATAGAACTAAACTTGAACGCGACAGGCTACAATATTCGCATTACGTGAAAAGCTGCAAAGGAAACGAAAAAATTATCAAAGTCCTCGTTTGAGATCGAAGGGACTTCAGCGCATTTTTGTGTGGCAGATCAGTATTCTATTAGCCACTTTCGACTCAACCATCAATAACAGATCTTGTCGAAGGCTACTACATTCACTAACCGCTTCCCACTTTCCTCGTGCACCCGCAATTCGCTTTTAAAGATTTGACTCCACCATCAGTAAGATCGTGTCGGGGGCTACCACATTCCCTTTGACGGTACCCACTTCCGACGTCCCGTTCACCCGCAATTCGCGATTGAAGATTTGACTCCACCATCAGTGAGATCGTGTCGCGGGCTACCACATTCCCTTTTACGGTACCCACTTCCGACTTCCCGTTCACCCGCAATTCGCGTTTGAAGATTTGACTCCACCATCAGGAAGATCGTGTCGGGGGCTACCACATTTCCTTTGACGGTACCCCCTTCCGACGTCCCGTTCACCAGCAATTCGCGTTTGAAGATTTGACTCCACCATCAGGAAGATCGTGTCGGGGGCTACCACATTTCCTTTGACGGTACCCCCTTCCGACGTCCAGTTCACCCGCAATTCGCGATTGAAGATTTGACTCCACCATCAGTGAGATCGTGTCGCGGGCTACCACATTCCCGTTGACGGTACCCCCTTCCGACGTCCCGTTCACTCGCAATTCGCGTTTGAAGATTTGACTCCACCATCAGTGAGATTGTGTCGCGGGCTACCACATTCTCTTTTACGGTACCCACTTCCGACGTCCCGTTCACTCGCAATTCACTTCTATTGGCGACACGAGAAAGAGAGACAGCGATTCGAGATTTACGAAACGTTAAACCGCTTGAGTTCGCAACGGAAGGTAAAAGGCGCCCGAAGTTGGCCACTTCTCGAAGACGCGCGCCTCGGAAAAGGTCGTTAATTTCGCCCCTATGACAAAAAACAAAATTCCGCCACGCAGGAGTTGTGCGCGTTTACAACATCTTTCCGACGACACCAATTTCAAAAGAATCGGACCAAAACTGTAGCAGAAGATAGGAAAAAACTGAAAAACCTTCACGTTAGTATACTACGCTCGAGGATGACGCCCAGATGTCGCCAACCCCACATCATGTAGCCATGTCCCTAAGGTTGACAAATTTCACGGCCCTGTAGATACACGTACACCCGTTGCCTTTCTACAAGAGTTCTTCTACGCGCCCACATTTGCTGCCAGCCAGCCAGCCAGCCAGCCAGCCAGCCAGCCAGCCAAAGTGAGATTAAAAGCTACTTTTTACAAATAAATTTGCAAAAATGCGCTAAAAAAACCAGAAATACTTAACTATGTCAAACGTGCGAAACGTAGAATAATCGAAAAAAAGCAATAGGTAGGTTCTACTTGGGATATGCGAAATAGCAGAGAATGAGCTGCTATAAAACTACGCACTTTTAAAATAAACTAAATGTCGATCAAAAATATTGTATTCTACAATAAGCTTTCACAAAATGTGAAATGGACTCGCATGATATAAAGCTATATATATTACGACATCTTGAGGATATCACTTGACAGTTTTCTCATCTCATTTTGAAATTTCACCCACAATGGGCTACAACTGTTCACACGCTCTCGTCGCTGTGATAGAATATCACGCAAACCTATACGACTGCAAACTACAAATGAGATGAGGGTGAGAGTGAAAAGAGTAAAGAAAAGCGTAACGGCCGCTTATGAAAGAATTAACATTATTGCACAGATTTCGTGGGAAAAGTTCCTTAGTAGGATAAAGCAGTCTAGGTACATAATTTACACTATAGATAAGTTTCATTGTTGGTTTCTTGTTTGCTGAAACACGGATCTGCTTACATGATTATAGTGTTGACTGGCATATCTTCGTGGAAAAATAGAGTGGATGCTAAATCAAGATGAGGTAAATTCAGGTTTAATTCTTCTACATTTCCACGAAGGGAGAGGTGAAAAAAAGTTTTGAAACATATCTCATGGTTTGTACTTGTTTCGCTTTACTTTTAAATAATTTAATCCGTGTTAGTAACACTGTATAATAAAGGGATTAATTTGGACGAGTTGATATAACATTCTGCTGGCTTGCGCTTTACTTCGCCGTCGGTGCTCACTACGTATGCATTAGCTGCTCGTAAAATTCATTAGGAACATATTCACGTTCTAAACAGCCTATCCTTGTTATATATATATGCGATATATTCATTTATATTTCTACTAAAATGTCTAAGCTACGTAATTCCCTCGGTTAACAACCCCTTCGTACATAATTTATAAGCTATTATACACTGTCATATTTAACTGTTTAAACTGGCACGTCCACTGCCCTCTAACAATTTCGTGCGGTGGATGGTAATAATGTAGAATCCATCCAAGTCTGGTGCCATTCCCGTGGCATGCCCGTTGCTATAAATTTAAGTAATTCTTTGCTTTGGTCATTGCATTTTAGATACCCGCAACATAATTCCTAGAAAAAACACGAATGGCACAATTAGTATAATTTGATTTTTTAATTAAGCAGAATTTGAGCACATAACGTTTAAAACGCCAGTCGCGAGTAGATAAACAAAATCTATATAAATAAAAATGAATGTTTGTATCATTTTCAGGAAAAAATAGCGCGTTTTTGGCGGGAAAAGCGCCGAAGAAAAGTGACGGTTTGTATGTTTGTATGTCTCATATGCCTGCCTAAACCGTTCATCCGATTGCGATGAAACTTTGGGGAATAGTTGGATCTATGTCCGGGAAGGTTTCTATGTAATAAAAAAATTATGTCTGTCTGTACGTATGAATGTCCCTTATGCTTGCCTAAACCCTTCATCAGATTGCGACTAAACTGTTCATCCGATTGCAGGACGAATGACTGCCAAAGTCTATATATTATTTTATACAGGGTGTGAATTTTAAAACTTGCAGTCGGCCATATTTTCCAAACTAAAGAACATACTGAAAATCGCGCAAAACCGTTTCGAGTGTATCGAGAGGGAACCAGAATGACGATATGAGTGACAACCCCCTACCCCTTTTAACCCCTCAGCCCCCCCTCTTCAAAAATCCTAAATGGCAACCCCATACTTGTGACATGGAAAGCTACCGAAAAATGCTTTCCAGTGGTACCAATATAGTCAATATTCATTAAGACAATTTAACAAAAAATTAATAATTAACGAAAAAAAATAAAAATTAAGCCATGCCTATGTTCAAGATTTGTTCGCTAAATTCGAAGAAACGGAATCTGTTATCAATAAAAAAAACAAATAAGATTGCTTAATGAAGCAGCTCAGGTTGAAGTTCTTGGCCAATTTGTCATAAATCCCTCAATGTCAACATTTAGTTTTTTTTTCAAAAATGAATCGCCGAAATTTATTTATGCGCATCAAATTAGATAGTTCTTTTTTTGTTGTGCTTGCGTTATCGAAATATGCGATGCTCTAAGGCAAGCAAATAGGAAACAGGGCAATGAAAGCAAAGAATAGTTACTAATTAATTTAGGAAAATAATCGTCAAGATATAAAATAGAAATTCGTACCTACCTACCCTACATCTGCAGCTGCTTTAAAAACATCTCCGCAAATTCTATTTATAAAAAGGGCAAGGTTTGCCGTGACTACAAAATTCATTCCAACCTGTGCCTCTGAGGATGACCCAACATACAATTAAGCCATAAAGGGATTAAATTTACCAAATTTTTAAGAAGTAATTTAAGATTTACTATAAACTACAGTAGTAGGATGTGTATCATGGAGATCGAAACCATAGAAGATACGATGGTGGTCAAATTAGAAAAAAGATGCACAATTAAACCATTATTATCGTGCTCTACAAGACAACATCCGCGCACAACTTGCGAGCATATCTATCGGATAAATTCCTGGAAAATGTTCGATACGTATGCTTGCACGATTAAGACTTTGTGCCCGGGTGCACCATCCTGTTGAAACCAACAATTTCCAATTTTTTATTTGTGTGACGTACATAGTTGTATTCGTAACAAAAAGTGCTACTAAATGCAGTGTGTACTTTTTTCCACGGGCCATTTAAAAAAGTATAGTTTGTGATAATTTCTCCGAAACAAAACGTTGTATTAAGATTCTTCCAACGGTGCTCAAAAAGGGGCAATGAGTATTTTTTGGAACAAGTAAACGGCAGTTCTAGGTTCTAATGTAAACCTGAGTGTCTTCAAAAAGTTGATGTTCGAGTTCCATACTCCACAGAATTCCTTCAGCTTTGAGGTTTCGACTAGAACCAGCAGGATTATATTGTGCCAGTTGAAAGGTCAAATGGCCGCTTACAACGCCACCTGAACCATTGAATTCATTCATTACTTCTTTCAGGGCAAAACCCTCTATTGAAGCATTTCTTGCAGAATATTCAACGTTATAACTGATGTGTATTCCAAATGACATCATTTTTTGGTGCAAATATAATTCGGGAAAGGGGTTTTAATCCAAATTTTAAGGTATTATTTTTTCTGTAACCAACATCATACACATCCATCCCAACATGTAGCTACGAATACGAAAATTATAAACACCCGTGCGAAGCCGGGTCGGGCAGCTAGTAATCTCTATATATAAAAATGAACCTATGTTTTTTCTGGTCACGCAATAACTTTAGAACGACTTTACCGATTTCATTCATCTTTTTTTTTTAAGTTTTCTAATACTGTGTAGAAGGTTCTTACGGCAAGAAAAACTAAGAAAATCGCGCAGAAAATTGGAAAGTTGGAGAAAACTTAACGACTATTTAAACATCGCGCGTTTGACGGTGCGGCAGCAATTGTTTTAACAGCTACATCGATCGGCATATATCTGTCAAAAAATTAATTTGTGTGCTGTCAATTCGATCGGAAAGTTTATCCAGATTTCAGTGAGTTTTTTGCGAGATGTTATTTCACCGCATTCACGCCTTTTATATTAAAAGTTTGCTATAGGTACCTACCCAATATTCATTTTTGGTAATTGTTGATAGACTAAACACGTGGTATACATAGTTATAAGTGTGTTAATTTCTATTCTCAGTTGAATGTTAGTTTTTTCAAGATGCTACTAATTAGACGTACCAACATGGTAGGTACCAACTTAGGTCGCAGAATTCGTAATCCTACAAGTCAAACATACCGGGTGGTGCACGGTAAGTAGGAATAGGGATTTAACATGGGAAATTAGTTTTATGCTATATTCTGCCCTCCTGTACATTTCACAGAAAAAACTGTAGAGTTTAAAGTTGCTCAGAATTAAAAGGTGCATACAAAACTGTTTTTACATGTTCTATTAAGCTTTTGGTATACCCGCAAATTTAAAAATAAATGTCAACATTTCTGTTATTAGTATAGCAATTCATAAAACAACCAAAGTCATGGCTATTGCTACTAATAACAGAAATGTTGACATTTATTTTTAAATTTGCGGGTATACCAAAAGCTTAATAGAACATGTAAAAACAGTTTTGTATGCACCTTTTAATTCTAAACAACTTTAAACTCTACAGTTTTTTCTGTAAAATGTACAGGAGGGCAGGATATTGCATAAAACTAATTTCCCATGTTAAATCCGTATGTTCCTACTTACCGTGCACCACCCGGTATATACGAGTAAGTCAAACTAACGAAAACGGGAAACGAAGTTAACGAAATCGATATGAACAACGCAGAAATGTACCCTTTAATCCCTATCGAGCTGCATTTAATTACAACGTAACAATCAATTACAGTTTACAGAAGCCCCGGAATTATGTTGCGCCAGTGGCCAAGCGAAATTGACGCCATTGGTACCGCCACCAGAGCCACTACATTCCTTGGTTTCTGGAAATGGGCCAGATTCTCTCATATGCAGAAATAAAACAATTGTTTTCAAATTACGGCATTTGCCGCAGCAAAGGCACGTTGCTAGCTCTGAATCGCCAAAAGCAACGTAGAAGTGAGTGCGTTTATTTTTTATTATTTTGGGGAGAGATGGGGAGATTTTTGGGTAAGTGTGTCAAAATATCTTTTCCGGCTAAACGGTTGAACCGATTGGAACCAAATTTGCTACACATATTCTTTGACATAAAAGGGCAGACTCGCGCATGCGCAGGGGGAGGGGGGGTGGTACCTGCTCTAGGCATAGCGAATTTCTCGAAATAATTTTTTGTTATTATTTATTCCAGTTCAAATTGATTAGGTATGCATAGCTAGGAAAGAGGACAACGTCCGTCGGGTCAGCTAGTAAATAAATAAAAGTAGAAAGCTGCAGCATCGCGCGACAACGCTAATGTATTAACTCCAACTTACCAAGTGGACTAGTAGGCGTATGCGTGAATGAAGAAGATGTTATCCTTGACCAAGGATTATAAACTACTAAGGATGGCCGAATCGGCGATATTCATTCGCATGACCTCCAACGTTTGTGACGTCACCGTCATCCCGTGCCGGTAGTGTGTAGGTATATATACGCGTGCAAGTACTTTACTTCGCAATATTAATATGACTGTTTATTATTTTAATTATAATTGTCTCTATTGTACATTACTTTTACAATTTTTGTTTCTATAACCTAATTTAAAAAATATAACCACAGATTAAAACACTATCTTAGTCTGTGCTATAACAGTTAAACGAGAAATTCCCAACCTTAGTACCTACCCCTAAATGATGTCGTTACTTTAATGAATTTCCTATACTTTTTTTTCTACCACCATCATTTTCAGTAGTAAACTTTCTTTTGAAGGTGTTGCAACTTTCTCGTTTAAGATTGCGATCATCATTCTTATTATAGTCCTAAATTTTACAAAATGTTTAACTAAAGGAAAATGTAACTTTGTTTCCTTTTTAGAAATTCTAACTGACAAATTTTATACTGCGCATTTACCTGGTCTGTAGGATTCTCCATAGTATACCTCAAAATACCGGTTGCATTTAATAATCTTGGTTAACCAGTGTTCTTTCGGTTTAATAAGTCCCCCACATGATAAGTGTTGAACACACACATGATGGAATGATATAGTTATGTTCTTCTCGAATCTTATGCGTATAGTCACCTAAATCGGGCAGCTTTTCTTTATAGGTACCTATACTTGTGTGCAAGGAATCCTGCTATGTATTCAAGAGCATCGAGTTAGGCTTTGGGAAACGCATGGAATTTTATGTCTTTTCCCAGTTTTTTAACGGTAATATTACATTATTATTACAGCCATAAATAGCACATCTTATTCCCGGCATTGTGGTGTAACTATACTTATATACCTACTTATTTTACCAATTCTGTGTGCAATACCATATAATAAAAACTGTCGCGATATACTACGCATATCCGCACACGTCAAAAAATATTATACATTGGAAAATTAGACGAAGAAGAGCATTAATTTGGCATTTCTAATTGAGCGATATACATGCTGCTATATAGACACTTGCGCTGTAGGTATGATTGTGACGTCACCACAACCAGCGCTCCGGATAACATTAGTGCATAGGGATTCGGCCATCCTTATATGTTTATAATCCTTGATCCTTGACTACTTCGGTTCCTTAGAAACCTTCCGACGAATAAATATTTTGGACCGTTTTTTCTCTCCCAGGTAGGTAAACTTTATCATGAGTCTTGCACAGTGCTGTCAACAGAACAATGAGGTCAACATCCTCCCCAACAACAATGGCGTAGTCATATGAAAATGATTTTATAATATATACCCAAAGGAATATGGAGATAGGGGCAGTTTATAGAAATTAACAGAATATGTTGTCATTCAATCAGCTCTTGAGCCTAAACGGCTCACTTTAGCAAAAATATGCCTCTTCAATTTTGCTTTCAACATACTTTTTCGAAAAACGCATAGTTTTGAAGTTATTTGCAAAAAACCGTTTTTGGGCGGAATCTTGGCAATAATTACTTATTCTATGACAGTTATCTGGTCAACTTTCACATCTCCCATTAAAGAGATCAAATTAGACTAATGAGTTTATATAAGTAAGGACCACTTGCCGGCACCATTTGCACCCTAAGTAGCACCGCGGGCCTGCGCCTTATCACGCGTGCCTGAATACGATGAATTTTTTGCTCGAACTGTGACCTTTTAGAAGTAAATGGGGTTGACTCGGCTGGGAGTGGAAGAAGGCGTCATATCGAGATTGCATCCATTTCGCTGGCCGGTAAATAATTAAAGCTCGTTTCAAAACGAAAAAAAACACTGAAATCTGAAATGCACCGAGTACATTTAGAAATTACCATTTATAAAACTGAGAAGGAAGGGCTATTTAAAAAATGTTCCTTCCCTCAATTATTCACATTGATTGGTGATTATAAATAATCGCCGCCCGTAACAATAGCAAAAATAACAGTGAAACGTGAGTTAAACCAGTTTAAATACTAAACGAGTTCAGGTAGACACATTGGAAACAGGGCTGATCTGTCTGCATAAGGTCTGCATCGTGGATAGCTCAGAGAAGGAAAGAGCATAGTCTCATCATTGAATGGTCTCATAATGAAAGAGAAATACGCACGTTTGAAACAATTTAAGGTTTGGATTTAGAGAACATAGGCAACTGGTGATGCACTTGTAATTCAATGGGGCGTGCATTGCCTCTGAACTTCATTCACCATTCCATAAGCAAGGGGTGTATATGATCGGAAAAATATGTATTAGGTAGATACATGTACAGAGCATAGTTTCCATACAATATAAACTGATATTTTGTCCATTAATATATGTTTATAAAATCTAGAAAACATGTTTCAAAATAAATGACACATTATTATGACCACTTTTTTGAGTTTTTTCCTTAGACAAGGAATCTAAAATATATATAAAAAATCTAAGGTTTTTTCCCTCTACAAGATGCTACTTTTAAATTTTAAGTTTGACGTTTCGTCTCCAGTCCAGTTCTTATGGAAGCAATTTTGAATTTTTGTGTCATTTGATAAAGAATTTTTTTCTGATTTCAAAAATCTATTTTTAATAAGAAATAACGCTATTCATTCGTAAAAACGCAAGAAACTACTTACGTACGTTACTTAAGACAAAGTTTTCTGGGCAAAAAGATATTTTACAAACATTAAAAAAATTGATGTGTACATTTTTGAAATTAGAAAAAAATTCACAAAAAGTAAAAATTGCTTCCATAAGAAAAAACAAAGTTGATGATAGTTAACCGGAGACGAAATGTCGGATTTAAAATTTTAAACTAGCATCTTGTAGAGGGAAAAAAGTGGCCATAATAATGTGTCATTTATTATTAAATATCTTTGTAAATAACGTCAGTAAAAACAAAAACGATTTTCAAAATGTCGTTTATTTTTCCGGATATCTCCGAAAGTAGTCAGAATTTTCAGTTTCAAAACTGCATTTTGTTAAGCATCAAAATACACAACTTTAACAAATTTAAACTACCTACCTATCCTATAACTGTATTCAGAAAATAATGTTACTTTTCTCATTAGCGCTGGGGGTGTTCCCAATAGTATTGCGATAAATGGTATTATTGGATTTGCATCTTAAATGTATTGGAAAAACCGGATTTTTAATAAAACAATCCTTACGGCTTGTTTAAATGAATAGAACAATAAACACCAATCACCCAGCAGTCAGCAGTTCTCAACAAATTATAAATATTACACCAATTTCGATACGAAGGTATAACGCTTGTCTTTAAATGGTAAAATAACGGTAATTTTACGTTCGTAAAATGCGCTAAAAACTTATACGATATTCAAATGGTACGTAATACATAATATAATGTAATGATATGCAAATATGTACATAATGTGCTAGGGGTATTATCGTTATCACTTTCAATACAATAATCGCTTGTTTACCTCAGAAGTTAATTATATTTAGATTTGTACTTGTACCATAATGACTTCCTAATTATTGTAATCAATATTAATGTTTTATAAGTAAAAGAAAATAAGAAAATATTTGTTAATGTCTTTAGGAAGGGGTTCTATATATATTGCAACTGAATTGTTATACTCACTTAGTTTCCTGTACAACCTGGTCAAAATGGACGCCACTGAGGCCAAATGTAAAATTTAGTTGAACGTGTATGATTATTTTGTAAAAGAAAAAAATCATGGTGGAGTACTTACTTCAGTAATGGCAGTTCAACAAAGAACAGCGGATGCGGTGCAAGTATCGAAACAAACAGTTGTGAGGACATGTGCTATGCGAGAGATTGGAAGTGATTTAAAAAGAAATCCATATCGCCGTTCTAAACCACGTAGGACGGACCTACTAGAAAATAAAAAGCATACCATCCGATATCTGATTTATGATATGTACGCAAATAAAGAGCACGTAACTCTAGATACTTTGTTGGCGGTGATAAAATTGAAAGACTTGTGTGATTTGGGCAGAACAAGCTTGTTCTATGCACTGAAAGAAATGGGCTTTAAATTTAAGATGACCAATAGCAGACGGGGTTCGTGTGAACAAAGTCATGTGGTTTCCATGCGGAATGTGTTTTTGCGAAAATACATCAGAAATCTCGAATCCGAAATTCCGCATGATTTCGTTTTTTTAGACGAAACCTGGGTGTTTAGCAGAGGCGCAACAAAGCGTACTTGGCAAGATGACCGCGCTAAAAGTTTGCAACAACTCATAAGGCTTCAGATGGTAAACGATACATAATTATTCATGCTGGTGGCAGAAATGGGTTTATAGAAGGCAGCAGCTTAATATTTTCGAGTACCAACAAATCGTTCGATTACCACGACAATATGAACGCCGAACTATTTGAAAAATGGTTTGAAGAATCTTTCCTAAAGAAACTTGCTCAGCCCTCAATTATTGTTTTAGACAATGCATCTTATCACACGCGGAAAAGTGAAAAGATTCCAAGAGCTTCTTCAACCAAAGAGGAAATTTCGAATTGGTTGAAAATGAAGAATAGACCATTTGGTACTGCGATGTTTAAGGCCGAATTGTTAGAAATTGTAAAAAATCACAGTCAAGCAACCATAACTAAATATGTTGTCGATGAAATGACATTACAATATGGCCACGAGGTTCTGCGTTTGCCGCCTTACCATTGCCATTTCAATCCCATTGAACTGGTATGGGGAATTTCGAAAAAGTTTTACGATGACCATATTGTTGGTACGCCGGAAAGACCAGAAGATGTTCTTAAAACCTGGAACGACGCGTTAGCTAAAGTAACTCCAGACGTGTGGAATCGCTGCGTAACCCATACAGAAGAAATAATCAAGGATACCTTCAATCGTGAAAAAATTATAGACGATGTAAGGGCTTTGGTTTTTACTGTAAATACAGGAAGTGATGAAGAAAGCGATTATTTAAGTGAAAGTGACAACGACGCGTGAATTCATATGAACTTAATTCATGTCGATTATTATAATAGGTAGCAATTAAGTAAATAATGTACATATTTTCATGTTTATTTGTAACAAATGTTGTAATTTTTAATGTGAACTGCTAAAATACAAGCATGATTTCGTATCGTAACTGGTGTAATATTTATATTCTGTTGACTGGTGGGTGATTGGTGCTTATTGTTCTATTCATTTAAACAAGCCGTAAGGATTGTTTTGAACGACTTTCGTCCTTAAAAATCCGGTTTTTCCCAAACATTTAACTTTAAGATGCAAATCCAATAATACCATTTATCGCAATACTATTGGGAACACCCCCAGCGTTAATAAGAAAAGTAACATTATTTTCTGAATACACTATATCTCTTACAGTTCGCGAGATACCCATGGTGGCCTCGAATTTGAATCAGCCTGTATATTACTAATTTACAAAAGACCATCCCTCGAAATTAATACATGGGGATAGAGAGATACAAATGTATATTTAAGGTATAAACGGCTAAAAATTAAAAAAAATCGGTACATCGTATGTCCCCGGATTGACTTTACAAGAAGAAAAACTTTTACTATACTTTTTGACAAAAATGCATTCTCCATAAAAGCTTTTGCTTGTTCTATCTAATTCGAAATTTCCCTACCGTTTTAGAGAAAAATACAAAAAAAAACGAAAATATGGATGAACTTTTTCCAAGTCCTAAAAGTCAAAACGCGTCTCTACTGTAATAACATTTCGTTAGTTACAAAGTCTCGTTACCTATTATTTGAATAGGCACTACGATCGTTATAACTAAGTATAACAAACACACTTCGTAATGACATTGAATAATAGTACATTATATATCAAGGTAGAGAAGTCCACTATTATTGCCTGAGCACCAAGATTACATCTCGAGGCGCTTGCGCCGAGGGGTGTAAGGTGCGAAGTAATAGACTTCTCTACCGTGGTATATATACTATTTTTTTCACTACTAGCACTTGAAATCCTCTAAATTAACATATTATATTGATAAGAGAGTTAACGGTTGCACAGAATTGTTTGTTTCTTAATTTAACATGTCAATCAAGTACGTGGAAGTACAAGTCAAACAGGCCGTATTTTGTTCTGTCATTGAGATTTTTCAAAGAGTAATTTCGATCGAATTTTTTCAAAATGTGATAATTTTAGGTATGTAATTTCTCTGGAAATTGCGAATGGTGGCAATTATTCGTTTTAGAGAACTTGTCTAATAACGTTCATTGAGCGAAATTTCGGGTTGTGTTTTCTAAAAGTGACAGCGTGACAGTTCTCATTATTGACTACTATTTAATAATAAAAGATTATTAACCACTTTGAACAAATGCCGAGAAAGCCTACTTTACAAGTGGAAAAAAGGTTAATAATCATGTCATCAGACGCTAGTAGTGAAAAAAATTATTCAATGGGTAACAATGAAAAAGAATTGAATTTCCAAAGGTGTTTTCTTAGAAATTGCAGCGTTTTACCGTTAAGTGAAGGAATCGAGAGTTTTACTGAGGGCCCTTCCAAACAAAAATGTGAACCAATTTTACGACCTTAATTTTGAAAGTCCCCCATGCCAATAATTGCGCAATTTTTTCTTCATACGTTACGTTACAAGCGGTTCATTATTCTCCTCAAGTTGTGTGCGGTAGAGAGCTAATTATAATTTTGTTAATCTAGCAGTCTGTAAGGAGCCGTGAACGACCTTGCGTTTGTGTTTTGTATCTTCTTGTCGTGTGGTTATGCAAATCAAATTGCATTTTTTTTAAGCTCCCTCTGTGTTGTTGGGGCCCACTTAAAGAGAGTATAATGATTTAAATATTTGTATAGAAAACTGCTGTAGTCACGCTACTCATTATTAGGTACCAGCACAGTCTAACGAAAAAAACTTTGTCCTTTACTATGGGTAATTCTCTTTTCAGGCAATCCCAGCCTTAACGGTATGCAACCAACATTACGCGAAAATCTATAAATGTGATACTTCTTCCTATGATTACTTATTCAATGCTAGTACCTACTACAAAACGCTTATTGTTTACTGAAGAACAATGTATCATGCAATATGAGTGATAAGGCAATTACAAAATATAATACGAATAGTGAAAATATAACGCGATAATAATGCCATCTTTGATGTAGTAGCTGAACTATGAAACAGTACGGACTCCTACATTTTGGACGTGGATGTGCGTCTCCGCTTCATGGTATTTTGTATCTCGCAATTCCAACAATTACGACAAAATGGTGCAATATCATTACCAATAAAGTATATTAGGTTCAACATTTTCTGTAACTTTTATGCGGCTCATACAGGCCAGCAAACATCCTCATGACTCATGAGCCATACTTGTTGAATATTTTTATATAAAACCTCCCTCCTCTACTTGTTATTGTGGCTATTTCTAGTTTATTGTAATTATGAACTTGGTTTTAACCATGCAGGTATCTTCAATTTACTACAGACTACAAAAACCTTTAATGTTGTGTATTTGTTTATTTATGGAATTTAAAAACAAAGTTAAGTATTGACCTTAGGCTTTGGAAAATCAACCTTGGTTAGTTGTTATCAAAGAAAAGTTCAAGAAACAATTTTAATAATTGCTGTAAAAGCTTAACAGTTATGCTCCTATGAAAGTGTTATTTGTTATTTCCTGTCGTAAGTTACTTTGTATATTCCTACTGGATAATATAGACATGACAATCTTTAACAAATAATTTAGTAGGTGTATTTAGCAAAGTTTTTAATGCCTATCACAACTAAAGAGTGACATTTTTTTAAACGAGCAGCAATACGAATTTTAAAATAAATATTAAAACTTAAACATTAACTTTGCGCCGTTTGAGCTTGCATCTTCAATTCCATTACTTCTGCAACTGTATCACGTATTTTGCTTTTCTCCAATCCGATAATTTGTATCTTCTCCATTTGTTCCGTGACAAAAGCAATCTTACGTCTAAAGTAACTCTTGGCCCCGGCAATATCTTGCTCTGCATAATAGCCTGTACCAATGTCTATTATAACATGTTTTGTATCTGCTAACTTTCCTGGCACATACATCTACAAGCAGTTAAGGACATATGAAGTAATGCATTCAGCAACAATCCTGAAAATTAACACCAATAGGTCACAAATAGATCACCGAACAGACATGTTACCACATAAATGAGCACAACAAAAAGGATACAGATCCAGTAAGGGGAACAAGTATAGATTTTCCTTCCGACTCAGGTGTCACCTTTTCTAAGCATTCGCCAGAGTTTTGAAATTTGTTTTGAGCTAATTTTAAAGACTGTAGGGATTCTTGAAAGAGAGTCAGCTCCTTAAAAAGCAATACCTGAAGTATTAAATAAGGTTATGTTGAGTTAATTACTTGATCTAGCTGCTGTTTTAATTGTGTCAATTGTGGCAATGATAACGTAGTTAAATCAATTTGCTGTGCATTCGCTTCTAATGGTATTTGTGACATATTTACGTAATTTTATGATATAAATCAAATTATTGAAATAAAAGTTCAGTCACACTTGACAAATGACAGGACAGACTTCGGCTAGGCAGCGGCTATTATATCCTGTATCAGTGTTGCCAGTTATTCTACACGTATTGAGTTGAGAGAACTATATTCCGCTAGGTGGATGAATGAAGCTGATTTTTTTTTACAGACTAATGATAGGTACAGCCAATGACTATGACAATGTTTCTTTTTTAAGTTTTTTCTCTAATTATAAGATATCTTATAATGTTAAGATAATAAGATAATCTTATAATAAGAGAAAAAATTTAAAAACGAAACACCGTTAAGTCATTAGTTGTACCTATCATCAGTCTGTAAAAAAAATCAGCTTCATTCATCCAACGGTAACCTAGTTATATCCGTAGAAAGTTCGTGAAAAACCGACTAAGAATTGTTCTTTTACGGAGTTATCAAATGTTCGCGATTTTTTTAAATATTTTTTTAAGAGCTATTATCAACGTTTTCATTAGGTGTATAACTTATTTTTTCGAAAAACAACCTTTTAGAATTGGTACCGCAAGAAGTACCCGCAGCGCCTTAAGTCGTATGACCTGAGGAGGCAGACGATCGATTTTAGCATACTCTGATAGGGCAAAATGGAACTCCATCGGTTAAAATTTTGATCATTCTCGTTCAGTGGATTTCGTGCTAGCTCCCCTACTATTAGCCTTAACAATTTTACATACAGATGTAAAAGACATTGGTTTCTTTTCTGCCATTTTAAATCGCATATAACTAATAGATGGCTACAAAGCAAGATCTACCTACCTACGGCTCTAGTAGGATCCATACTGTCGACTTCCGGCGGGAAACGAAAAAATTATCAAAGTCCTCGTGTGAGATCGAAGGGACTTCAGCGCATTTTTGTGTGGCAGATCAGTATTCTATTAGCCACTTTTGACTCAACCATGAATAAAAGATCTTGTCGAAGAATACCACATTCCCTTTGACGGTACCCACTTCCGACGTCCCGTTCACCCGCAATTCGCGTTTGAAGATTTGACTCCACCATCAGTAAGATCGTGTCGGGGGCTACTACATTCGCTTTGACGGTACCCACTTCCGACGTCCCGTTCACCCGCAATTCGACTTTGAAGATTTTTCTCCACCATCAGTTAGATCTTGTCGGAGGCTACCACATTTCCTTTTTCGGTGCATACTTATATTACACCCACATTTTGGTGGATCTCGCTAAAAACCTTCCACAAGATAGTACTTAATTTTTGGGGGGCACTTCTCATTGCTCGAGCTTCTATTGGCGACACGAGAAAGAGAGACAGCCATTCGAGATTTACGAAACATTAAAACGCGTGACAGAATTCGCAACAGAAGGTAAAAGGTGCCCGAAGTTGACTACCTCTCGAAGACGCGCGCGCGTGCCTTACAAAAGGTCGTTAATTTCGCCCCTAGGCCAAAAAACAAAATTTCGCCACGCAGGAGTTGTGCGCGTTCACAACATCTTTCCGACGACACCAGTTTGAAAAGAATCGGACCAAAACTGTAGTAGAAGATAGGAAAAAACTGAAAAACCTTCACGTTAGTATACTACGCTCGAGGACGACGCCCAGATGTCGCCAACCCCACATCATGTAGCCCTGTCCCCAAGGTTTACAAATTACACGGCCTTGTAGATACAAATACACCCGTTGCCTTTCTACAAGAGTTCTTCTACGCGCCCACATTTGCTGGCAGCCAGCCGACCAGCCAGCCAAAGTGAGATTAAAAGCTACTTTTTACAAATAAATTTGCAAAAATGCGCTAAAAATAGACGGTCAAATGCATCAATTAAGTATGACCGCGAAGGTTATTGTGATGTAGTAGTTTTTTTGCGTGATTCTGTTACTAACTTTGACTGTACATGTTATTTTCTTACCAGCTTGCAAAAAAATAAAGCATAATATTATTATTTATCGTCTTTGCTTCGGTTGATATAAACGCTACAGTAGGTATTACAAAAATTTTAGAAAAATAAAAATGGTTAAGGTGATGGTAATTTTCATATAAAAAAATGGGAAATTTAATGTAAGTTAAGAAATTTTGGGGAAATTAGTCAGGAAACGGAGGAAATCTGGACGAAACAGCTTGAGGAAATTCTTAATAAGAAAGAATCTTTTGGAAAGCAAAATAAAAAATTCTGATCAATGTGAAGCACTTTGAGAAAGGACCTTATGGTATTATACCATCTACTAATAGATTTAAAAAAATTAATAAAACTGGGGAATTTTCTTTAAAGGTGTTGGTCAACGTCTGTTAAATCTGGAAATGGTATAAAACAATAATATAACAATAGAGTTAATGATTATAAATTCTTTTTTATAAAATATTAAAAAATACAATAGATAATATAACAATATATATTTACAATACTGTAACAAATCCTAACTCAGCATTTCATTACCATCTTGTCAATAATTTCCACAGCTTGCTTCTCATTAAGTGTAGCCAAACAATCTCTAATTTCCTTCACACTTCTGCCATTTGCCTAAATAAACGGTCAGTAATTTGTGAACAAATATGTAAAAAAATATTTCTTACAACAGCAAACGTCAATAAACTCTTGGTTGGATGTTGTACTGCTGCAAAAGCATCAGTATGGAGTATGTGCCCAAAATCTAATGATTCTCCTAATCTTTTCCATGCGTCTGATTTATCCAGAATGTCCGACAATGATATTTTGCAAGCATCAGTAAAGTCTGTTACAGCACCATATTTATCAATGATATCAATGTTTGCTTCATCATCAGCAGAATTCTGTAAAAAATGTGCTCCAATTAATTTTCAAAATGACAGTTCCAAAGTCAGCCAGAATTTCTGTATAAAAGTGGAAGGACAGGTAAAAATGTGATTTGTACTTACATTATTATTGCTGCAATCCTCTTCGTCATCATTCTCATCACTTTCAGAATGAACACGATTATGTAAAAGCATCTCGGAGGGAATACCAATTTTTTTCTGCAACATAACCTTGTGTTATTACATTTTTCATTGCTAAATCCCGGTAGGTAAAGCATTTGCAAGGCTGACAACACCACAAGTTAACATACCAAATGGCTTTCCAGTATGCTAAATATCTGAAATGTTTGTTTGTCACAGCTATCCAACAGTTCCTGTGCCAATAGTAAAGGATTATACTGAGCAAAGTCTTCACAATCACATTCGGCTTTCGTACTGTCAAGTAAATATTTCAGAATGTCAATATTTCGATTTAAAATGGCCAAATGTAGAGGAGTGTAACCGTTCTTTTTTTCTGCTGCATTGACATTGGCTCCACAATTAATAAATAACTTAGTCGCGTTTAAATTCTTTCCTCTTACAGCCAAATGTAAAGGCGTTTTTCCATCTAGAAAGCAAAACTGCAAAATATTATGTTTCCATTCCTTACTTTATACATACCGTAATTGTAAATGTCAATATTGGTATTGGAACGGTGGTAAGCGTCGAGTACTGTCAACAATATTCCTTCAGGAACTCGATCTACTATGGCCACATGTAGTGGCGTGTTACCCTGCTTATCTTGCACTGCAATGTCAGCTTGTGCTTCAATTAGTCCTTTAAGGTATAGCTCATTTCCAAATTCAACTGCTAAATGTAGCGGGGATTGTCCATTTATATTTTTCACATTCAGCAATTCCTTTTTTCCAAAGTTTTTCACAAAGCTGAGTAACTGCGTCACAAATTCGTCTTCTGTGCCGATTTCGGCCGCCAAAAAATGGAGAACACTACAATATTTCGTAATGTTAATACTAACTTTAGCGCATTTTCCATGAATAGATCAGTACTTCCCGAAAGGTCATAATACAACAGACTTGTGCGAAGTAGGAAAAAAAACCACCAGAAAATTTCAGAGGAACAAGGAATAAAAAAACTTACTTATTCCCATTTGATGTTGTATATTTGTCTCCCGAAATTAATGCCTCCAACATAAGAGATACTCTATTATTCGAGGGAGATGTTTTCATAAATGAAATTAACTCAGATTTCACCCTGTCAATGGGATTTTCTTCTTCAGTAACTGAAAGTTTTTCAGTTTTACCACTAAAATCAAACATTAGCAAATATAACAAAATCATCATATTAAGTAATACCTATGCAAAGGTGTACGAATTTTGGAGTTTGGAGTATCCATAACTAGACCCAAGCTTTTCAACTCTCTGATTGAAACATTTTCGGCAGTGAAAATGTCCCTCATTGGTCCAGGGCCAATTAGTGAATTACAGATCTTATCAAATTCTGATGAATCGATATTATTGTGCTTGAGGGCAGCCTCTAAATCTGCACTGTTGATTGTTGCATTATTCGCATTGGTCATTGTTTCGTGATCAACTGATGGTGATATAGTGTTCAACGTTATAGGCAGTTCATCAGCAGAAAAGAACGAGGTGGTATAATCATCGGAACTAAGTCTTGTTCTTTTTCTTCCAATAGACATTTCTGAAGGAATGTAACTGAAATCTTTTGGTTCACTTCTGGCTCCATCTGACGGGCGTTGCAATTCGATAAACACTCTAACTTCTTTGTCAATGTCAGCATGTTTATATGGCGGAGTTCTAAAATTATAGATTAACAAACTGAGATGAAACAAATAGGCATACTTGAAGACAATGGCATATTGATGGTGAACGTCCAAATCACTAAAACGTCCATAATCCTCCCACACCTCATTATCCTCATCATCCAACTCGAAGAAACGTACTTTAATGTTCTCTACAATACACATTAGATAAACGCTAGATTACTAACGTGCACTTACTTTTAGTAACTTTTTCTACTAATATAAATATTTCTCGGCCACCCCTACAGGGACTTGTACAATGATCCATACGAACAATCCTCAAATCACCGGTTAAAGCACTTTCTAAACAAATGTAAGTAAAAGGTAAACTTACACAGTGAAACAAAACTTACTCAAATTATTAATGGCGGGAGAGGAAACTGGTTGGCATATGGGATAGTAAATGTTATTTACTACTCTATAAGCGTCAAATCGTAGACAAACCACATTCAAGTTTATACATTTGCTTTCTTTCTCAGCAATAGTTTTCATCTATAACAAAATTGATGTTAACCAAATACAACTATGGTCATTGCCATACTTCCAACTCCTCTTTTTTTGTTAAAGGTCTAAATTTGTGCTCACTTCTTGCGATTTCTTCTTGCTTCAAAATCGTCATTTTTCGTATTAACTCTGGGACAATGTACTTTCTTGCAGTGTGAATAATTCCCATGCTATGGAAACTAAGGACACCTTCATTAACAAAAGGACGACAGTAAAGATTGTAAACTTACTTGGCAACGAAGCCCACATCACTGTTAACGTGTACATTGTGAGGATCATCAATTTCGTCAGTGCCTTGCTTTTTGACCAACCTGTGGGCGTGCAGTTGCCTAGTATGGGCCATATCTTCTCTCCCATACTGATATAGAGAGCAACGTATAACTGCCTCCTTATCATAGTTTAATAACTGAAAACAAATGTTCAGAATCGACCAGTTCAGTAAAAGGAGTGTAGAGGTGCTTTGGATTTTGCAAAGTCATATAAGGTCACCTAGAGCAATTCAATGCTAGCCGCCTTACAAGGTTTAATAGTGAGAATAGTGAGATTTAACCCAAAGTTGGTATTTTTTAAATACAACATTCTGTATATCTTGATGTCAATTGTTTTTGAAACCTTATTTTTTACTGTTTATAAATACATACATAGTAGGCCATAGATAAATGGAGTTTTTGTTTTGTTAATTGTATCCTTGATAATTAAAACAGCTTGATTCCAATCAATAAAAATGGCAGTAGAAACATAATATGTCATTTCATAATTTTGAAAAATATGAAATATATAATTATATAAAAAAATGTAGGTTGTGATACATCAATGCGATCGGGCAAAATAATGCAAAAAATTGCCATTAAAATATACAGGATGTCGCATATAACTTTTAGCTTTGGGTCAAATCTCAGACGCGGTGTCCAAAATTTTTTTACTACGCCACTGGATTCTAGGTAAAAATCTCAAGTCAAACTTTTCTTTTTACCCTGTATCTCAGAAACAAATGTAGCTAGATTTATTCTGTTCGTGGTATTAAGTTTCACAAAAAAAAATGGCACGGGGTCGCGAAAACGTCAAGTCTCTATTTCTATCTCTAAAAACAGCTGAGATACACTGCAGTCTCAACCAAAATAGGACACACTGTACACTGCCAAAATTTTAACGAAATCAAAATAACCTCTCTGGCGAAAAAAAATATTTTAGGTTTTTACTTTTTTTTTCTCCGTTTTTTTTTGTAAAAAAGTCTGACTAAAATACTAAATTATTTTTGGAAAAAAATTAAATGCCGTTGCGGCGCTTCAAAATTTTTTGTCAAAAATCCGGCCCGTTATTTTTCCTTTCCATATTACTGATATACATATCCAAAATTTCAACAAAATCTGTCGAGCTGTGACCTCAGAAATTTGCCCACCTAGCTTGAACTAGGAAACTTAAAATGGATGCACGAAGATATCACCAGGTTTTGTGCTTGAATGCGACTTCCCTATGACTTGTGGAGACATAAGTTTACTCTCGAGTTAACTTGTAAAGAGTTACCTTGATTGGCAAGATAAAAGAATTAAAATCGGTAAGGATACTGTCCCTGGGCGAGATTGCTTTCATAAATTTCTTCAACAACAAAACAAAGATTTGCACAAAACAAGAGACGCAGAACTAATTATGTATTGAGAATAAGATAGTATTATCAGAACTTGCATAAGAATTGGATGGTGTGTAGCTACCCTGAGACTTGACAGATGATCCAATGAGGTAAAAATTCTTTGTTGTAAAAGGCTGAAAATCAAGTACTTCATTTATTATAATGGAAATCACTGGAGCTGGCCATTTATTGCCCTTTATCCTGTATGTACATATATAAAAGTGTACAGTGTGTTCTATTTTGGTTGAGATTGCAGCTCGGATTGCAATGTACTTCAGCTGTTTTTAAAGATAGAGACTTGTGGTTTTCGCGACCCTGTGCCCCTTTTTTGTGAAACAGAAAAATCTAGCTACATTTGTTTCTGAGATACAGGGTGAAAAGAAAAGTTTAGATGTTACTTATATTTTTTCAAAACACCCAAGCGCAATCACGTTCTACAAACATGAAAGTATATAAATTATTTTTGTGATAATTTTTGCTCTAATGGCGTTAAACTTATCTACAAAAATATCCCTCTTCACCCTAAATGACGGTAGCGTGTTACACCAAATTCCTCTCTGCCAAAGGTAAAAAATCATATGTACGTACTTATTCAAGGTTATGTAAATGTTCAATTGTTTTGGTAAACCTCTTACAAATATTGTCTTGGTGTATACAATGGGTGACTAATAGTAAACCTCGTAGTAAACAAAGATTACTGTATGAGTATGAACACACTGACTCTACTTACTTTGAAATTGGTTTATTAAATAACAAGAAATTTCAAAAGTAGCTGTTCTCAGTATTGGTCAGCTGTTTATTTTGGCATTTGTTTTGACATACTCAACTGAAGTCAACAACAGTGCAGGTAAATAAGAAACATTGCAACATTGCTCACCTCAACAGATGGAAATGTTTGCTTTCGTGATCTATCAGATGTTTTCCCATTCAGTGATCCGTGAGTTCCCGACATTTCAGACTTGTAACGAAATCGAAATTTGTCCACGGGTGGTTCTCGCATTCGTAGACATGGTTCGGGCAAATCTAAAACGGACAATAAATTACGGTAAAAACAGATTTGAGAACTTACCCCTTATTGTTACCACGTCCGGATTATATGAATAGATGTGTGGGACTTGATATGGTGTAAATAAGTGTGTCGGAGACCGACAGTCCGAGTCGGGTGACATCATTGATGAAGTCGGCGAATCCATGGGTGGTGTTAGTAAATTAGGGTACAAATTCATGTCCAAGTCTAGCGAGACAAAAGTAAATCGAGCTTTAATGCGAATTCAACACGACCGAAAACATACCAGTTTTTTCAAAGTTTGCTGGTAAATGTATTGAATTGGACAATATACCTAATTCAAACATTTTTAATAAACCTAACACTAAAAATATAAGCTTAACAGAAGGAATAAAACTTGCGTGAAGTGCTACACAAAACTAATTGAACAACTGAACCGAATAATCTTGGCGTAAAGTACCTACTTACGTCATCGATAGGCAGGAATAAGGTTCTTCCCCAACGTTTGTCGATAAAAAGATAAAGTTGATAAACAAGTATTTAAAAACAAAGCAAATTTACATCACATGGGAAATTACAAAAATCCCCGTTTCAACGCATGCGTGTAGCCACAGTCTGGTCTAGCCAATACGTGCCAATGACACGGAAGTTAAATGAAGCTGGCGGATTCCGATTTCTCACGCATAAAAAATGTACCTGGAACAAAAGTTCGTTACTTTACTTACTGATTAAATAGTTTATTGTTTATTAAGGCTATAGATACCTATATTGTACGATAAATACATGTATTAATAGTTACACACAGTCATGTGGAATTGATTTCGTTTTTGAAGTGCTTTTTTATATCCTGTACCATTGAAATTCAATGCCTGTACACTGTACAGCGTATACCTATCTATACCATGGTGTATAAATACACCATGACCTATACCTACACGCACGGCGCTATCGGGTTAATTCAGGTAAACTTTTCCATTTGATGGAAGTTTACATTTCCCGAAACGTTTATGTTGCATTACTTGCATTGAAGATTAAACAAAATGTAATAGTTTAACTTTTTCACTAATTGATTTGTAGTTTTGTAACTCACTATAAACAAGTGAAAATGGAAACTACCTAAACTCGTCAGTCGTCAGAATACTTTTAGCAAATTTACCCGGAAGTAGAGATAGAGAGAGTACAAAACAGATCTTTTTCTTTTGCGTCACCCATCATACAGAGCACAGTATAATTCTTTGTATATCAGCAGTATAATTTAAACGACTGATTTTATTTTTGCAGCAGGTATCTACCTACTTACATTACAAAAAAAGCTCAAACCTTGTTCATGAATCATGACCATGCTTATATTCACAATAATGTTACCTACTCTACTAAAATGCAATTATTTATTTATGGCCCTGAGACACGCAAAATTGATTGCTCCCCTTCCTCCCTCCAGATATACCATACTAGGGTTGAATTAGTTATCCGCAAAATTTGTTTCCTTGTTGTATAATGATTCAAGATAATGTTTAAAAGCATCAAAACACAAATTCCGACGCTCTTCTATCTATTGTTAGAAAACTTCTTTCAAGAAAATAAGAAACAGATCGGACACGCTCTTCTGTGTAGCTGATGCACAATGCACATATATACCACTTTTTTAACTTACCAGTTACCGGCGACTATCCTTATCTTGGACAAATATCCCGATATCTGTGGAAAATGGACAGGGGGATATAAAATTGCGGCTCTCCGCATTTACCTATCTAAAAAAAATTTAAATTTGTTCATTTTTTCGAAATTCACTTTTTTAATCAATCTTATTTTATTACGGAATTGAAAGTACACTGGCAGCAAATATTTAATTTGAAAGGCGGTACGTCGTCGCCCCTATCACGTTTTAATTCTAAATGCAGATATGTACATAATTTATAGGGTTTACATAAGGATGACGCTTATTTATTACCTCATCATCCGTTATTTACCTCTCCATTTTCCTTTGACTATATTGTCGGGAACATTTACTTGTTAAACCCTTACAAACAATTATTAAGCGGCAGAGCAAAGCGATGTAAGAGTCGATGGTGTCAGTCTGTCCGTCCGTGAACACGATAACTGCCAAACGCTTGGACCGATTCGGTTCAAACTTTGCACAGTTGACCCATCTATAGGATAGGCCACATGTAACCAACCTATTGAAAATCAGTGAAATCCAATGATCCCGTAGAGTCAAACCGAGGTGCTCTGTCGCTTTTTTTGGTTCGGGTTTTTATAGATCCGCTTTAGGGGTTTATTTAAACTTGAGTTTGGATTTGTCACAGCGCCAGCCGCCAGCGTGTCCGACTCGAACACGCCATGTCGTCAATTCTAGGGCGCTGTATTTATACAGGCATACTCGTCCGCCATTTTGGTTCTGGTGATCTTGGTAAATTTTGCGATTTTTATCGATTATTTATTATTATTTTACATAAAATGGGTTGGCTATATCTACAAATAAAAGTAATTTATTCCTAAACAGAGCTGGGGAGTAATTGATTACATTTATCAGTAGGTAGTAGGTAACCAATAAGTAATTGACTACGTGTTACACCCAGTTTGTAACTTAACTTTTATTTTTTCCTTGTAATAAGAGTTCTAGTCCCAGCTAAGACAGAAAAGAAAAGGTAAATTCAGTACCCGACTCCCAGTTTAGTAGTAATTTTAAAAAGACCAATCATCTAAATACGTTGTAACTTATAGTAAATTAAAACTCCCGCTCAATAAAAACTCCCGCTAAACTTTTAGAACCAAAATGGCGAACGAGTATGCCCTAGTGTTTTCGATCTCTTGATAATTACCGCTACTTATTATCTATTAATTGATAGTTAGCAGAAATCGAGGGGTGAACCACTGGTGAAGTATGGTGTACAAGTGTGATGAAGTCCGTTAGTGAAGTCCATGAAATATTGTTGAAGTGCGTGAAGTACCTACTGATATGAAGTCCGTGAAGTATTGATGAAGTCCATGAAGTACTGATGAAGTCTATGAAGTATTGGTGAAGTTAGTGAAGTTTAAGCGAACTATTGGAAAAATGCATGAGGTTGAGGCGAAGTTTATAATCAAATCCGTTAACAAAAATCGTACGGTAGTTCAATTCACGGTCGTAATCACTATGTAAAATTCGAGGTAAAATTAAATAAATTTCTGCGAAATAAAACTGAAAGCATAGATTAAAAAATCTATGCTGAAAGGTAAGTTTTTTATCCGCAAAAGTATGGCATTTATTTATGAATGACTAACAAAAGGACAGTTACACGGGCGACAGACGCCCTGATGAGACAGCGACTCGTAGACGTACTGATAGTCCTTGCGTCGTATTTATGTGTAGGTACAAAGATCGTAAATTGTTTCCTTTTAAAAATTTAATAAATCCTTTCCTTTACCATCACGTTCAGGTAGCTATAAATAACACTTTTATTAGATATATTAAAATAAAATCGACAGACGGAAAATTTGTCACGTGGATATCGGCTTTTGTGTTCCTTAAAATTTCAGTACCCTCCACAACTTAGTACATCAGCCCCTTCCAAATCAAGTTTCTGGCCACGCCATTGAGTTATTTACGACTATAATGTCAATCCCGAGGTCAATACTATCACATCCACATGCTATCACACAAACAACACCATTAGCATAATTCTTGAAAATAATCCCCTAAAAATGCAACCTGTTGTAAAAGGATTAAGAGTTGCTTATTGGGTTCAGCCTGGTAATATGTTACAATACCTTTTACAAGACCTAAGCAATATTTTCCCGCTTATTTTGTTTGTTTGTTTAAATGACATTTTTAAAAGAAGAATTGGACACCTTTATATGGTATAGAGCCAGATATCCAATCTGTTAATAAAAGATATATTTTAACAGGACCCATTATATTAATAGGAAGTGAACTATTTAGTATAACTGCATAGGTATAACAGAAATTTGATAAGAAAAGCTTATAAAATCACAACTCCTCTGCAGATAAAGATCAAGGGCCATTTTTTAAACCGAAATAGCTTAGTAAATGGTTGGGTTAGAAGGTAGTAGGCATGCTATTGATATTTACTTTCTTAGTAGATGATTGATGGGAGGACATTCAAAATCCTCCGACACCCCCGATTGATTTTGCCTTTGAAAGTACTTTCCTCCGATAAACCGTTTTCGAGATATTCGCTCAATGGATATATTTCTTTAAGATGTCCCAATCGCCCTTTGTGAGTACCCTCTTCCAACAATCTGTTGTGGAGATATAAGGGAATATTCAATCACGGTAAGGGATCGAAGAAGAGGACTATGGTTGGTAGAAATTAATTCCTTTCGTTGAGACCTTTAATTAGAATATCATGAAAGATAAAATACGCCCCCCCCCCCTCGCCATGAACTGAACTTGAAAAAGAGGGTCGCGGTAACGTTATAGTTTGTGCAAACCAATTTATTTCGATGAGACCATGAACGGTGGAACGTGTGTTCCCCCCCCCCATTTTCAAAATTTTTACTGCACCACTAAAGCCATGCGTATGCAAAATCCATTTGATTGCCGTATGTAAAAGTAATGCACGTTTTACTTTTACTTTCAAAAACAGCATCTCAGGAAATAATTGATGGAGGCCACATATTGCAAAAAATTCCAAGACTCTAGGACCATTCCCCGAAAAGTAGTTCAAAACCGCAGAAGTGGGTCCGACGCGACGGACGGGCAAAACTCAAACAAAAGCACATTTTTTTTAAATTTCTGGTGAAGTATGGTGTACAAGTGTGTTGAAGTCCGTTAGTGAAGTCCATGAAATATTGTTGAAGTGCGTGAAGTACTGATATGAAGTCCGTGAAGTATTGATGAAGTCCGTGAAGTACTGATGAAGTGCATGAAGTATTGATGAAATACGTGAAGTATGAAGTTTGGTGTACACGATTTTGCCTAGCGATTTACCCCTTGGCAGAAATGGACAATTTTCACTAAGTGCCAATAATAATCGGCAGCTAACAATCATTATCGGACTAAACAGACTTATCGATAACAATTTCATTTATCGCCCAGCACTAGTTACTAGCACTCTCAGCCATTGACGTCTTCCAAGAGGAAAAAATAAGGGACAAGAACTAGTAAAAGTTTAATACACTTTCTACTTATGTACAATACAATCCCTACAAAGTAATTATTTATTCCGATGATATTCCCAATTCTTCATCACTCCATTTAGATGGATCGGGATAATCAAATTCTCCCTAGGAAACAGAAAAGAAATAGAATAAATTATGTACTGGCATTAATGCAATGAGGAACTTGTTAAATTTAATCACAATTAACTTTTGCGTTGCAATAATGGCTCCTTGGTTAAATTTAACAGAGGACAGATAAACTGAACGTTCCTTCTTATCGTTATTCCACTGGAGCATTAAACAATTTTTATGTTACCTAATGTATGGCATGGACCAGGATTAGATAGGATTGGCTAAAATAGGGTGTTTGCAGATCTTCGAAGAAATCTCACACATTATCTACTTGATTTTTTTCGAAACCTACATATGATGTAGTTAGTAAAATAGTATCACTTTTAAAATCTACCTCGTTACCAAAATGATACTTACAGTTATGTGATCCAATTGAGTATATAAATGCCACAGTATCCACCACCACATTACACCTTGAGTAAATTCTGCAAGGTGGTATATGTATTTTGGCTGAGGAGGAGGTGGTGATCTATAATTCCATCTGAAAGCAAAAGTTTTGTTTTAAAACAGTGCGATTATGTAATGGATATATTTTGAAACTACGTACGCAGCGTGGCCCCCATTCCTAGTCGCTGTATTAGTAACCTTAATGTTTTTCAAAATTTTTGAACATTTTAGTAGATTTACACCGCGAGAAATTAACATTTTTCACAACAAAAATTGGGTGAGTGAGTTAACCTAAAATTAGACCGTCAATACAACAACATCGAATTATAGCAACTTTGCGAATTTACAGTTTCGTCGAATTTTGATAGCAGCAGGCAATACATCATACATACGGGTGAGTATATTGCGCTGCTTTACATCGTCAGGAGCTCATCAGCTTGTTGTGTTCTTTATTGCCGCACAGTTTCGGAAGCCTTTAAATTTATAGCATTAAGACATAGCTAAATTTGGTCGAGAATATTTTTCAATAGATTGATCCTACCCAAGGAATCCATTACTTATACAGGGTCGCCCAGGAGTAATGGGCAATGTTGAGAAATTAAAGTAGATATATTTGAAGACAAAAAAACGCTAATAATACTATATTGTTTACCAATCACTACAAATGAGTTTTCGCTTTTTATTATACCGTGGTTTTCGCTGAAGGTCTGAAGTCGGAAGTTTTGCATATAAAGCGCCTTTAGGTGCCCAGTACGGAAATTCCAAATACATTCTATAAAATATTTGAGTGCATAAACTGTCAATGTTACCTATTACATTTCTTGACCACTACTGTTTGCCAAACATTATTTAAAAAATTTCAAGAGTTCGTCGCCGTTTAAACTATCTGCAAAGTGAATTTGCTATGAAAGAAATCGGATATTCCTATAGAGATATTACTGGACGTGTACAACGGGAAGTTGCAATGGTAATAAGATGTTGGTCCGGATGGTCCGAAGATAAGGTTCACCAACGTTGCCCTGGATCTGGACGTCCCCGAGTGACCACAGATCGTGAAGAACACCGTTTAAGACATTATTTGGTCACAAGAGACAGATTTTCCACAACTCGATCAATGGTGTCGTTTTGAAACGACAACTTTTCGCGGATTTTCCGAAAATCTTACCATTAACGTTGGATGGAAACTATCAGCAGCAAAAGAAGATCTTCCAGTTAAAAGTTTAACCAAAAGAAAATTTTCCGTCGGCAAGAGATTAAACGGGCTTTCTAAATTTAAGCGTAAAGAAACGACCTGTGGCAGTAGAAGGAGAAGGAATCGTTAAATAAATTTGTATTTAGTCGAGGATGAATTGATTAAACGTACAGTTTCGAAGTGGTTTTATCGCTAAAGTAGCTATTGTTTATGTGGAGTGCGAAATTACACTTGCGCGTATCTTGGAATAACATTAAATGTACTGACCTCCTAATTTCGAATTTATAACGTAGTATGCGTACTGGAAAGACATAAAAGTAAAGTGTCTTGTCTGTAGGGAAATTTCTCCTTTTTATGAATTTACACAAAAAACATTTAAAACCTTGATAAGACTCGTTAATCGAATATCTGGTGAAAATAAGATTTATCTCGCTTGCCATTATCAACATTGGAAGTATTCCATTTAGCGGACAACAGTTTTCGTAAAATTCATAAAAGAAAAAGTATCCGTCGGGAGCTCCAATTTACCCTTCGTCGCGCATTATTATTATGAGAAGAATTGTTTCCGCAAGAAACAGTCATGCCTTGCCTTTTGATTAACATCGTTATCTGTAAAAAGGTAGGCATTTCTCATATGAGATATTGGCCCGTATGAATAAAAGTAAGCAAATGCTTATACTTGCAAAATTCGAAGTAAATACTCATCAGTGCTCCTTCGCACTGGGCGACTTAGCCGCGCTTCTAAGCAGAAGGACAGGACGCAGTGCAGCGCTGCTAAACCATGTTAAACAGACCAGTATGAAGGGGCAGTTAGGAAAATCTTGTTTTGTAACGTTCTTAATGAAAGCAATTTTATGGTACTTTCGAGCCTTTTGTTATTGCATGTATTTTGTATCAACACATTGACGTTGAAACCGTTTGAATTTTTTTTAAAAATTGCAATAAAGAAAAAATTCCAAGTGAATGACTTTAATATGAAAAGTGGTAGGTTCGAGTAGGTATATCTAATTTAAGATAACTTCTACAAATCTATGTAGTGAAAGGAATTCAAAGCAAGCTCTGGAAATAGAACACTTGTAAAAAATGGAGCTGTAAATTCGATTTGTTTCATATTTACCGTTGTTGTCCATATGTTGAAAACTTCATCGTACTGCGGTGTTTAATTTTGGCAAGCAAGTATTCAGGAAATTAAATTTTTGAAGCTAATTTTCAGAGAAACCTCTGGGAAAGGTAAACGTAAATTTATCTCAGGAGCTATAGGAGATGGTACATACAATTTCACTATGTATCCTCATCGTCATAGCATTATAAACTTTAGATCGGGTTTTACGAAACTTAAATGCAATCTATTGACCAATAATTAATTTAAGAATTTTAATTCTGGAAAAAAAGAAATCTTCAATCTACCACTCAACGCTGAGAATCGGCGTCCTATCTGTATGCCAAATTTCAACATTTTTACACTTTTAAAAATAGTTATGTAGTGCACACGAACGGACGGACGGACAGACAGACAACAATACAAAACTATAAAGGATCTGAGGATCCCGAGGAGGATCCTTAATAAAACCCATGGATTTCCAATTCATTAGTTTTAATCAGTAGGTAATGGTTTTACATTATAAAACATACGTTTAGAGAAAATGGTGTGATAAACGATTACACTTTTATTGATACGGTTTTCAATTCTAAGTACTCTTTGAGTCCTTCTTCTCCCCTGTAACAAACAGACAAAATGTTAGTATTAAAAAGACGTGAAAAAGATTCGGTTTGAGGCAGCGACAGTAAATGAAGGTAGTACCTAAAAGAGAACTACCTGCTACAACAATGCAACTAATTCATTATGACGTGCCCCCTTATTATACCTAGTAACCCTGGTAGAAATTAACTTACAACTCTCTTCCTACTCCAGATTGTTTAAATCCTCCGAATGGCGTCTGGGGTGAGACAGCGTGGTAACAGTTAACCCTACAAACAAAAATACAAAAATTATAGTATTTTCAAGTATTCTTTAGCTTTACATAAGATACTTACCACACCGATCCAGCTCTCACGGATTTGGCGTAAGCAAGAGCAGTTGTAATGTTGTTTGTCAATACTCCCGCCGCTAAACCGTAGGTCGTATCATTAGCTCTTTTAATAACTTCTTCCAAGGTCTCAAACTTTAAAATGCTTTGTACTGGACCAAAAATCTAAAAATCCGGTTTATAAAAGGGGTTTTAGTGTTTGAAAATAAACCTCTTCTCTTGCAATTGTCATGTCGTCTTTAACATCGGAAAATACGGTTGGTTCAACAAAGTAGCCTTCATTTCCTTTGCGACAACCTCCGGTTTGAAGATGGGCACCTTCCTTTTTTCCACTTTCTATCAGTCTTAAAACTTTATCAAGCATCTCTTGATTTACCTACACAACATTAGATATACTTAACGCATTCGGTTATTGAAGTAGGAGTACCTGAGGACCTTGCACGGTATCTTCAGCGAATGGATCACCTACTTTCGTACGCTTTGCCTTTTCTGCAGCTTTCTTAACAAATTCATCATAAATACCAGCCTGCACGTATGTGCGTGATCCCGCGCAACAATTTTGTCCATGGTTAGAGAAACATGCTCCATAAGCAATTTCAACAGCCCTATCAACTAAAAGTTCAGATATAAGTAATAATAGGTATATTATAACGCGAGCACTTTTACCATCTACATCATCAAATATAACAAGAGGACTCTTTCCTCCAAGTTCAAGTGACACGCGCTTCAGATTGCTTTGACCAACACCTTCCATAATTTTGTTGCCAACCTATTTTAGACATATTTCATTACTTTGGCGATTTTTTAAATATCATACTTCAGTAGATCCAGTAAAAGCAACTTTATTAATGCCTGGATGTTGAACAATCGCACCGCCTGCGGTTGGCCCATATCCTGGAAGTACATTTACTACTCCTTTTGGAAATCCAGCCTCCTTTGCCAATGCAGCGAGTACGAGAGCTGTCAAAGGTGTTTGTTCAGCTGGCTTGAGAACAACCGTGCATCCCGTGGCCAAGGCTGGCGCCCATTTCCACGCCACCATCCCAAGAGGATAATTCCACGGAATTATCTGTCCAACAACACCCACTGGTTCTTTAATTGTCATGGTCATAAAATTGCCATCTGCAGAAAAGAGCTTATAAACCGAACTAAGCGATCAATGAGAATGTTACCAGAGGGAATTGTACTTCCGTGAATTTTATCGCAGTATCCTGCGTAATACTTCAGCACATCAATAGAAAATCCCACATCGTGAAGTGCGTTTTTGTAGGTTTTACCATTGTCCAACGACTCTAAGGCAGCTAAATACTCCTTGTCGCGTTTCATTAGGTCCGCAAGCTTGGAAAATAAATTTGTACATTTCCACAGTAACTTAACTGTGTTGATAATAATACCTTCAGTATCAGTTCACCTCTTGAAGCCGGCGACATAGTTCTCCATTCGGAATTGCGTTCAAAGGCTGCTTTGGCAGCTGCGACTGCTTTATTGACATCTTCCTGAAATTTAAGTATGATTACAATCTTCGATCTCATAATGGTACAAACCGGCGCAGATTAAGTAGGTTTTGGATTTACTATTTTAAAGTTATTGGAGTATACAAAATAGCTACTTATATGTCAAGTACGTAAGCAAGGGCTTTACGGGTGAGCTTTATATTATACGCAAAAGAGATTTAGGTTCTTTTTTTATCAAACGAGGTTGAACAAGGCGAGTTAAATACAATCCTAAATTTGTAAGAAAAGCAATCGTCCTTATTTTAGGTACCTACATACTACGAGTTGGGTGTGTTCTAATCTTATACAAGGCAGTGATTTTATGCAAATGCATGATTTATAGTATTTTACATTATTAGCCAGGTAAGTGAGTTTTTACTGGCGATAGGAGAAGTTGACTGGCGAGCCGTTAGCCTGTCATCTCCTAGAGCCAGTAAAAACTATTACCTGGCGTATAATGTAGAATATTTTATTTGTTACTCATTTGTAAACGTAAATAATTAGTTCTTAAATTGATCTTGAAGAAATGTCTAAAATATCATGTTATCCATGTAACAGAGACTTCGCATTAATTCTGGCCAATGAAATTACTAGATTACTAACTTGTAAAATTTTTACAGGTCTGCTGTCAGTTTTACAAGTCTGCTGTCAGTTTTACAAGTCAGTAGCGTTTAAACATGACGTTTACCCGTTTGCGTTTTGTCTTGTTAATCAACGTTTACAACTGAGTAACAAATAAAATCAGTAATATGTAAGGCGTGTGCTTTTAGATCAGTGGTGATCAATCGGAATCAAGTTCAATTAATCCAATTAATTTTTGCAGATTTTGCATATTTCGGGACCGTTTGTGCATACAATATTATCAAGACCACATTTAAGCGGTTTTTTGCTGGCTTATTATAAACTTGCAAAGCAAGAAACTTTTGTGTTTTCTTGTTCACCCGCCGACAACACGGTTGTGGGTGTGGGTAGCATGCAAGTTTTTAAAGTACACAGACCCTGGGAGGTATTTATGCCAATATTGCCGCAATTATTATAGTTTTCTTTGGAGTTTCACGTTAAATTAGGTGCAAGTTAAAATACCAAACGACAGATATTTAGTTAATTTATGGATAAAGGATTTTTTATGAGGTACGTATACCTGAATCACAATCTCCGTTTTAAACACTCAAATGCTAGCTCAAATGCGAAAATAGTATTAAAACACTCGTACTTTAAAGTTGCTAAGTAATGATACTTCAAGTATGAATTTTGAAACTGCCATCTGGGTGAAATAAAAAATCCTCTTAGGTCGCTTTCTGTAAATGCAGAACATTTCTTTGGCTTGTACCTATCCTTTGGTTGAAGCTTTCACAAACGTGCGTAATTTAGAGTATGCTTCCAAATCTGTTCCACTTTTTAATCGCAGCATTGTTTGAAGTTTTGAATGAATGCACCAAAAGATAGAAGATTTAAATACCTTTGACATTTCCTTCATATATGCGAGCATTATCGATGCATTTAAGACTTTATTCGTAAGTAACTTCCTATTCATCCATGGAAACAACTTTTCATATTCTTTATGAAAGGCTTTACTGGATTTGGATTTTACATCTACCAACGTTTGTTTAGATTTTACGACAAGCGATTTAATGGACGGTGTATTATCTTTTTCAACGGAATTCGTTTTATTCACAAAGACGATGATTTTTATAAGCAAATGTCAAGTGACATTTACATGGCAATCGTGAAATCACGAACACCCAGCCCACTTATTTAGACATGTATTCGAGTATAACGTCAATATGGTTTCATTGTATTTCCTATTTTTAAATTATACTGCAGGTATAATAAAAAATACTATAAGATACACGTGTATAATTGGTCTTTAAAGCACTTGCAACGTTAAAGGCAATCCGCTTCGCGTCGTGCCATTAAACTCGTTGCGCGTGCTTTAAAGACTTGATTATACACTTGCATCTTAATATACTATTCCGGAACTTAAACAACTTATGGCCGTTTGAACAAAGCTAAACCGAGCTTAGCTTATAAGCATTGCTTAAAATTCATTGTAATTTGTAACCGTTGTCGCAATAATCGTTGCCAAACGGCCATTAAACTACACAACGAAGATATTTTTAGTAAATACTGCAGCTTGAAAAACATATGTCAACCTATAACGGGTGACGGATTAGTGGCTCTAGGTTTGTTCAAAATTCGATTGTTATAAAATCATAGCCGACAACTAAAAAACATTCAAAAAAATGGTATCAATTCAATGTAATTGCGAATAACTCAAAAACTGTTAAAGATAGCTATAGTAACATGTAATATCAAAATATGTCAACGTCGATTCTCTATCTAATGCAATAGTAAGAAACCAGTTATTTCATTTAAAAAATTTGAGTTTTTAGTTTTTGAAGTTTTTTAAATTTGGATCTTCATATAGGTAGGTGCCGTCTTATGCAACTTAACTTTGAAACACTGAAAGAAAGCCCTATTCTTTCTTTATGCACTGGTAAAAAATGGGTTACCATAACTAAAACCGTTTTCGAGTAAGCAATTATCAAGGTATCGTCTGCATCCGTCATTTTCTTAAAGTCAAAATAACTTAAAAATCATAAATGGTAGATCTCGACATGTGGGTATCAAAAGAACTGAAATTTTACGTAGAATCAAAAAATGCAATAAAAAGTAGGGGTTACCAGTTAAAATAACGAAGTTACTATACTGTATTAATTTTAAGAAGGTAGCGGTAGAAAGCATAGGGAAGCTTTGCCCTTCATTATTTTTGGTTAAAACACGAGTCAGTATTACAATGAAACATAAAACGGGTGGTGAATTTTGTAAGGTGGTAGTTTATGTTGCTAACTAAACTGCCAAAGTGTCATTATCTGTTAGTGTCAAAGATTTATTTCTCTCCGCAGTGCTGAATATTTCTACTTTTACTTTACAATAATTTGGTGCCGTTTTATATTTTTCCTTTGTGTTTATCTTCAAACACAGCGCCATCTACTACCTTCTTATAATGAATATAGTATAGCTACTTCCGGTATTTCCGAAAGTGCGACCATTTTGAAAATATTTTACAACGATTCGGCCTTCAGAGTAACTCCTAAGTAGAAATTTTCAAAAACCCACCTATTTCCTTTTCCAGAAACGTTTAACTGAAGCTCCCAAAAAAGCCGTACTAAATATTGTGAATTTATGTCGCTAATAATAGTGTAACGTGATTTATAAATTCGGGTTCGATTTATATCAATATTTATTAAACAAAACTAAAACACTATAAAAACCGTACAATTTATATCGATTATTTATATCACACACACTTCGCAATTTATATCAGATTTTCGCGCTCAATGTTTCGTCCGTACTCGATCTCGTTCGATAGTAGACTGCCGCGATGTTCGGTCCGCAACCATTTATACACGCAAGCAATGTAAGTCCCGAACATTCTCGAATATTCCTACTATCGCGCGCGTAGAAAATTCCAGAGCGCCAAAGGCGACGTCATGTCTGGAGCATTTCCGTTACAATAGTTTGGCCAAAGAGTAATTATGGTTACTCTTTGGTATGGCATTATCAAACAGTAGCCAGGGCATAAAGTAGATACAGTTTAATTTAGGGAACATACCGTTTAATAAGATCGAGTATCCCCCAAAAATATTCCTTTCGGTTTCGGAATATTTTTTAATGTTTAATATCTACCTACTATTGCCACATAGCAGTTAAATTTTAATTTTCATGATACCGTTACAACAATATTTGAGATAAACTTTACCCTGGTAACCCCTGAGTTGATAACAAATTAATTATTCTAATTGTTTTTTTTTCGGCCTCAAGCTAATGATATTAAATTTAGACAACAGTACAAAAAATTAAGGTTTGTGTGTTACGTCTTTGTTTGTTTATCATTCCTTTAATAATGGCCTACAGAATTTAGAGGTCGAAACGCAGGCAATTTAAACAAACTAATTCGGGGAAAACAAGGTCAACTCTGTTGTTATTTCATTCACCATAATATGAGAACCATGAATATTTACCCTCGTATTTCTATACGTGTGTTATTGAACGACTCATTTTTGGCCTCTAACAAATAGATAACCAATCGGTTACTAAGTTACGTAATTATCCCTCATTAAATGTAATAGGGTTAATTAAACGAAGGTGATTACACGTAGGTATATAGATAAATGTGGATTGAGTTGAACTGTTGCAAACTTCACTTTCATGATGTGTGATGCAACGGTTGGTCATGGTGTCATTTATTCCTTGTGGCCGAAAACTTAGTACTAGCGGTATACCAAAAGATACTGCATTTTCTTATACCAAGGTGCCACTTGGTACAGTTGTTCCTTAGAGCCATTTAGACGATTTGGCCCGAAGAACACATTTTTTTAAAAACTAAATATGGCCTAGAGACGAGATCTGGGTGTCGATCCCGTATGATTTTAACCCGAGGAATCCAATGGTAGCGCCAGAAATGTAATCCGGATACAGGAAGTTCGTGAAAAGCCGCCATTTTTAGAAAATGACAGACTTTTGATCGAATTATATTTCTAAGGCACACCAGGTCGTGTCCTTACACGAAATGTCTAGAGTTATGTTTTTGGGGTCAGGGAATTCATTTATGATAACAAAAATAACCTACTGGCATCGCAACTGCATGAGATGCTTCCCTACTGCGCTTTTTGAAGACGTCGCACACGGTGTAACCCAAGATATTCCAAAGTTTTAATACCTATATAAATTTGTAATATTTTATTTAATAATAATACACATTAACAAAACATAAAATATATTAAAACACGGGCTAAAAAATTTATAAGCCTATGAAGGATCACCAAGTACATCGCTGACCTCCTCTGAGATTGCGTTATCACCACTGAAAAGGAATTTCACATACCGGGCGAATATTTTAAAACCGAACGTAGGAAATTAACATGCGAAAAACGTTTTTGGCCGATCGTTGCTTCCCATGTTAACTTAGAGGGTTTGTAATGACACCAATCAAAAGACGATTTTTTTTCTCATCTAATGATATACGAATTAGCTTATTTTCAGGTGCATTTCTCATTATTTTATCAAAAATTCGGCAATAAATCCAATTAGCAAAATCATGTTAAACCATGGAAATTTCCTAACGAATTGAACTAGGTTTTCACATATGCACGGAAAACAAATATCGCGTACTAGAGTAAATATTTCCGCTGTAAACGTTGTTTATTATAAATACTTTTTCCTCAGTGAACCGCATTTTACAAAAAAATTAATGCCAGGTGCATAAACTGATATTGATCTCGACGTTTGAATCTGCTTTTTGTCTTACTAGTCATGGCGAACTTGATTTTGGTAAGTGGATTTCTCGAGTTTTCGATAATACAGTGAGAAATACACCTGAAAATGAACTAATTCGTATATCATTAGACGAGGAAAAAAATCTTCTTTCGATTGGTGTCATGATCAACCCTCTAAGTTAACATGGGGAGCAACTATCTACAAAAACCCCTTTTCCCATGTTAATTCCCTATGTTCATTTTGGGAATATTCACCCGATATAAATATTAAAGGTTCGGTAGTATATTATATCGAAAGTATACAGTATTCTTACCCTTTGTTTGAGCAATCTCCCAATGCAGGGGAACATGGCAATCCGTGTCGCCGGCAGTTGCACCGAAGGGTCTCGCAGCCACACCTGTCAAGAGCACGGACTGCCTTCTATACTTGTGGCAGCTTGGACTACAGAACCTTCCAGCCTTTGGCTTCAAGAGTCCATCCCCGCATCCTTCTGGACTTGTAGAGCTTCTCATCACCTGGTTTGCACATCCCCAGATATGGCCAGCGACATACGCCGCCCTCCTTATGTGCCCCTCCACCTCTTGCTGCCGCGACACGGATTAGGTACCATGTTCCCCTGCATGCCAAAAATGTATGGGAGATTGCTCAAACAAACGGTAAGAATATTGTATACTTTCGATATAATTTACTACCGAACCTTTAATATTTATATGTAAAATTCCTTTTCAGTGGTGATAACGCAATCTCAGAGGAGGTCAGCGATGTACTTGGTGATTCTTCATAGGCTTATACATTTTTTACCATATGTTTTAATATATCTTATGTTTTGATAATGTGTATTTTTATTAAATAAAATAATATAAGTTTATATATTAAAACTTTGGAATATCTTGGGTTTCATCGCGTGCGACGTCTTCAGAAAGTGCAGTAGGGAAGCCTCTCATGCAGTTCCGATGACAGTAGGTTATATTTGTTATCATAAATGAATTCCCTGACCCCAAAAACATAACTCTAGACACCTTACACGGCCCGGTGTGCCTTAGAAATATAATTCGATCAAAAGTCTGTCATTTTCTAAAAATGGGGGCTTTTCACGGACTTCCGGTATCCGGATTACATTTCTGGCGCTACCATTGGATTCCTCGGGTTAAAATTATACGAAATCGACCCCCAGATCTCGTCTCTAGGCCATATTTAGTTTTTTTCTAAATGTTACAATAAATCACCCCCAACCCCTCTAAAATCTACCCACACGAAAAATGTCAAGTGTTCTTCGGGTCAAATCGTTTAAATGGCTCTAAGGAACAACTGTACCAAGTGGCACCTTGGTATAAAAAAAGCAGTATCTTTCAAGAATTTCCGTTATACCGCTAGTACTAACTGTACCTATTAGACATTCTCACTAATTAATGAAAGTGCAGATTCTAGTATGGATCATGTATGGATGACATATTTTTTCGAAAAATGAACATGATATAGTTGCAGTTAGCTACCTAATAGTAACAGCATTGAGACATGAAATTGTGAGAAACAATTCTAGGAATGTTAGTACTTGGTTTCCGTTTGGCGTTGAAAAGGTAGTTTTGTGAAAAAAGCATTCGATAGACGGTACAAAAGGGTGTTTATGCAACGCGGTTGTAGTATGAAAAAATAGATTTACCTTGTCTAACCAATCGTATTTTGATGTATTTGATCTCTCATTTCTGCATTTTCACATCGCTCTAGATGTGCACCTCATAAAGCAGTGGGTTCAATTTAGGCACATCTAGGTAAATGTACCTAAGCGATAATCCAATACCCAGTCTTCTTAGATAGGATCATTAGAAAAATAATAGTACATTATATATCAAGAAGTCCACTATTATTGACTGAGCACCAAGATTACATCTCGAGGCGCTTGCGCCGAGGGGTGTAAGGTGCGAAGGCAATAATAGACTTCTCTACCGTGGTATATATACTATTTTTTTCACTACTGGCACTTGAAATCCTCTAAATTAACATATTATATTGATAAGAGAGTTAACGGTTGGACAGAATTGTTTGTTTCTTAATTTAACATGTCAATCAAGTACGTGGAAGTACAAGTGAAACAGGCCGTATTTTGTTCTGTCATTGAGATTTTTCAAAGAGTAATTTCGTTCGAATTTTTTCAAAATGTGATAATTTTAGGTATGTAATTTCTCTGGAAATTGCGAATGGTGGCAATTATTCATTTTAGAGAACTTGTCTAAACGTTCATTGAGCGAAATTTCGGGTTGTGTTTTCTAAAAGTGACAGCGTGACAGTTCTCATTATTGACTACTAGTTAATAATAAAAAATTATTAACCACTTTGAACAAATGCCGAGAAAGCCTACTTTAGAAGTGGAAAAAAGGTTAATAATCATGTCATCGGACGCTAGTAGTGAAAAAATCAATTTATATTGTATTTGCCATGAGATTTTAGGTCATTATCAAGTTTAGATATAGCTATCTACACAATGATTTACTAGTATCACAGATTTAAATATACTAAAGTATGTACCTCTATTGAATCACACTGGTTTAATCAGGTAAATATCACTCGTCTCTTTGGCCCTTGTATACTTTTATTACTTCTACAGATAATGGGTAAGTTACCTTGTCAGCTTCTGCGATGTCAGCAATTTTTTTGCCTGTTGCAGGATTGAGAACTGGAAAAGTTTTCTTACTAACAGCATCCACAAACTCGTTATTTATAAATAACTAAAAATAAAGTCATTGATCACACAATCCCTTTTTTCGAATGGTCTTACCTTGGTGTATTTGATGGGCGGATTCGATTTATGAGCCATTGTAGAATGTGTTTCCAGTCACTTCTATTACAAAGTACCTAGTTCCCAAATATTTATCGGTCCTTTAAATTCGTTCGAATATCATATCTCACGATATGATAGTAGAGGGGGTCGAATTATCAAAAGTCATGAATGTCACTTCAATTAAAGTGGTAGGTTCGAGTGTATCTAATTTAGGATAACTTCTTCAAATCTAGTAGTTAAAGGAATTCAAAGCAAGCTCTGGAAAGGTAAACGTAAATTTATCTCAGGAGCTACAGGAGATACCTACAGTTTCACTATGCATCCTCATCATCATAGCATTACAAAACTTTAGATCGGGTTTTACGAAACTTAAATGCAATCTATTGACCAATAATTAATTTAACAATTTTAATTCTGGAAAAAAGAAATCTTCAATCTACCACTCACTCAACGCTGAGAATCGGCGTCCTACCTGTATGCCAAATTTCAACATTTTTACACTTTTAAAAATAGTTATGTAGTGCACACGAACGGACGGACGGACAGACAGACAACAATACAAAACTATAAAGGATCTGAGGACCCCGAGGAGGATCCTTAATAAAACCCATGGATTTCCAATTCATTAGTTTTAATCAGTAGGTTTTACATTATAAAACATACATTTAGAGAAAATGGTGTGATAAACGCGAGGATAAACGATTACACTTTTATTGATACGGTTTTCAATTCTAAGTACTCTTTGAGTCCTTCTTCTCCCCTGTAACAAACAGACAAAATGTTAGCATTAAAAAGACGTGAAAGAGATTCGGTTTGAGGTAGCGACAGTAAATGAACATAGTAAAAGAGTTGCTACAACAATGCAACTAATTTTTCATTATGTGTCCCCTTATTATAGTAACCCTGGTAAAAATTAACTTACAACTCTCTTCCTATTCCAGATTGTTTAAATCCTCCGAATGGCGCCTGGGGTGAGAAAGCGTGGTAACAGTTAACCCTACAAACAAAAATACAAAAATTATAGTATTTTCAAGTATTCTTTAGCTTTACATAAGATACTTACCACACAGATCCAGCTCTCACGGATTTGGCGTAAGCAAGAGCAGTTGTAATGTTGTTTGTCAATACTCCCGCCGCTAAACCGTAGGTCGTATCATTAGCTCTTTTAATAACTTCTTCCAAGGTCTCAAACTTTAAAATGCTTTGTACTGGACCAAAAATCTAAAAATCACGTTTATAAAAGGAGTTTTAGTGTTTGAAAATAAACCTCTTCTCTTGCAATTGTCATGTCGTCTTTAACATCGGAAAATACGGTTGGTTCAACAAAGTAGCCTTCATTTCCTTTGCGACAACCTCCGGTTTGAAGATGAGCACCTTCCTTTTTTCCACTTTCTATCAGTCTTAAAACTTTATCAAGCATCTCTTGATTTACCTACACAACATTAAATATACTTAACGCATTCGGTTATTGAAGTAGGAGTACCTGAGGACCTTGCACGGTATCTTCAGCGAATGGATCACCTACTTTCGTACGCTTTGCCTTTTCTGCAGCTTTCTTAACAAATTCATCATAAATACCAGCCTGCACGTATGTGCGTGATCCCGCGCAACAATTTTGTCCATGGTTAGAGAAACATGCTCCATAAGCAATTTCAACAGCCCTATCAACTAAAAGTTCAGATAGAAGTAATAATAGGTATATTATAACGCGAGCACTTTTACCATCTACATCATCAAATATAACAAGAGGACTCTTTCCTCCAAGTTCAAGTGACACGCGCTTCAGATTGCTTTGACCAACACCTTCCATAATTTTGTTGCCAACCTATTTTAGACATATTTCATTACTTTGGCGATTTTTTTAAATATCATACTTCAGTAGATCCAGTAAAAGCAACTTTATTAATGCCTGGATGTTGAACAATCGCACCGCCTGCGGTTGGCCCATATCCTGGAAGTACATTTACTACTCCTTTTGGAAATCCAGCCTCCTTTGCCAATGCAGCGAGTACGAGAGCTGTCAAAGGTGTTTGTTCAGCTGGCTTGAGAACAACCGTGCATCCCGTGGCCAAGGCTGGCGCCCATTTCCACGCCACCATCCCAAGAGGATAATTCCACGGAATTATCTGTCCAACAACACCCACTGGTTCTTTAATTGTCATGGTCATAAAATTGCCATCTGCAGAAAAGAGCTTATAAATCGAACTAAGCGATCAATGAGAATGTTACCAGAGGGAATTGTACTTCCGTGAATTTTATCGCAGTATCCTGCGTAATACTTCAGCACATCAATAGAAAATCCCACATCGTGAAGTGCGTTTTTGTAGGTTTTACCATTGTCCAACGACTCTAAGGCAGCTAAATACTCCTTGTCGCGTTTCATTAGGTCCGCAAGCTTGGAAAATAAATTTGTACATTTCCACAGTAACTTAACTGTGTTGATAATAATACCTTCAGTATCAGTTCACCTCTTGAAGCCGGCGACATAGTTCTCCATTCGGAATTGCGTTCAAAGGCTGCTTTGGCAGCTGCGACTGCTTTATTGACATCTTCCTGAAATTTAAGTATGGTTACAATCTTCGATCTCATAATGGTACAAACCGGCGCAGATTAAGTAGGTTTTGAATTTACTATTTTAAAGTTATTGGAGTATACAAAATAGCTACTTATATGTCAAGTACGTAAGCAAGGGCTTTACGGGTGAGCTTTATATTATACGCAAAAGAGATTTAGGTTCTTTTTTTATCAAACGAGGTTGAACAAGACGAGTTAAATACAATCCTAAATTTGTAAGAAAAGCAATCGTCCTTATTTTAGGTACCTACATACTACGAGTTGGGTGTGTTCTAATCTTATACAAGGCAGTGATTTTATGCAAATGCATGATTTAAATTAGTAATATCATAGTGTAAGAATAGAATTACACTAAGGTAATATGTAAGGCGTGTGCTTTTGGATCAGTGCTGATCAATCGGAATCAAGTTCAATTAATCCAATTAATTTTTGCAGATTTTGCATATTTCGGGACCCTTTGTGCATAAAATATTATCAAGACCATATTTAAGCGGTTTTTTGCTGGCTTATTATAAACTTGCAAAGCAAGAAACTTTTGTGTTTTCTTGTTCACCCGCCGACAACACGATTGTGGGTGTGGGTAGCATGCAAGTTTTTAAAGTACACAGACCCTGGGAGGTATTTATGCTAAGATTGCCGCAATTATTAGTTTTCTTTGGAGTTTCACGTTAAATTAGGTGCAAGTTAAAATGCCAAAAAGACAGATCTTTAGTTAATTTATGGATAAAGGATTTTCCGAAACTTAAACAACTTATGGCCGTTTGCACAAAGTTAAACCGAGCTTAGCTTATAAGTATAGCTTATTAATTGTAACCATTGTCGCAATAATCGTTGCCAAACGGCCATTAAACTACACAACGATGATATTTTTAGTAAATACCTACTGCAGCTTGAAAGTTTCATAAGTGGCGCGTTTAACGCACGAGTTCAAGTTTAGAAAACGAGCCGCTCGCTGTACGAGTGCGATGGGGCGTTTTATGAAACAAGTTTCTTATACTATTTTTTCTATTGAGAAGATATTTTCGAAAATGTTTTATCAAAATGATGTTATAGTAACTTTTTGTAACTAGGGAATTTTGATATAGAAGTTGTATTAGTACAGGTTGTATTAAGTTGGCAGTACGACGTCCAAAATATTTCACTTATTTAAATACAGTCTCATCAATTTTGTTTTAATTAATAAACTTCAGAAATTAGTACATTAACTGTGGAACAATTCATAAAGGCAAAATACAGTCCTTCGTCCTTTTATATAAGTTATGTGAAATTCAGTCGTGTCACTGTCGATTAACGACAAAGCTAACAGCTAACAGATTTCGCCCATATGACACTGCTTCTACTTATATTGGTGACTGACATAAAAAGAAAAACAAAGGTTTCTTTTCGCGATTTGCCATTAACGGTCACTAACGGATCGGTCCTTAGTGGGTTGTTGTTACGTGATAGGTGTCACTCATTAAGACGGGTTCGGTTTCGGATTGTCACTTCCTCTTAGGAGCATAACGATACTACACAAATCAGGCTCACGATATTAATAACGCAGAACAAGTGCTAAAAGCAATAAGCTGCTTCTTTTTTGAAAGATAGGTACACTCTATTCGTACTAGTAATCATTGGTCACAGATTGCACGTAGATGTTCAACGTGCTACAAAAAGAGGCATTGGGCCGTATGAATAAAAGTAAGCAAATGCTTCTACTTGAAAAATTCAAAGTAAATACTTGTAACTGCCCCTTCATACTGGTCTGTTTAGCATGGTTTAGCAGCGATGCACTGTGTCCTGTCCTTCTGCTTAGAAGCGCTGCTAAGTCGCCCAGTGCGAAGGAGCACTTACGAGTATTTACTTTGAATTTTGCAAGTATAAGCATTTGCTTACTTTTATTCATTCGGCCCATTAATCATTAAAGTAAAAATTTACCTCAAAGCTACATATCGTAATATTTAATTCCCTTTTGAGTTTTGGGAGAAAGTAATTAAGTAGTTTTTTCATATTGTTCTTCTTGTAATTTGATTAACACTTTATCAGCCTTACATGTCTCGCTTTTAATCAAATAGAAAGGGAATCTTGGACTTGTCTTTCTGTATATCAAAACATAACCCTAATTTGTAAACAAATACAATCGAATGTCAAATAGGGTAGTGAATTTAGGTTTTCCTCTTTAATACCAACTTAAAAACGATGCGTTAATAGGTCTCATTAACGCACTGTTTTGAGCGGAAAACAGTGCGTTAATAAGAACATTTAAAAATCGGAATAGAAAAAAACTTATGTCAACCTATAACAGGTGACGGATTAGTGTCTCTAGATTTGTTCAAAATTCGATTGTTATAAAATCATAGCAGTCTACTAAAAAGAAAATCCAAAAAAATAATATCAATTCAATGAAATGCGAATAACTCAAAAACTGTTAAAGATAGCTATAGGAACATGTAACATCAAAATATGTCAATTTCGATTCACCTATTTCACTTTCCCAGAAACGTTTAACTAAAGCTCCCAAAAAACACCCTGTATATGTGCATATTTCTACAAGTTGAAGTGCATATTATTTCTTGGCTTGCTTATAATTACACGTTTACAGTAGAAGATTGATAAAAAACATCTACTTGTGATTAACGTTAAAATCTAATAGTGGCGAAGACTAATTCCACAGCAGTTTCCCTTAAATAAAATTAATTTTGATTGGACTTTTCTTGCAGGTGTCGCAATACCAGGCCGCAGTTTTAGTTTGGCATTATGGACTAGTGCATATTAAATAATGCGAATTATTGTCGCTCATATTTTTAATTTTGGTATTATCAAACAGTAGCCAGGGCATAAAGTACGTTTTAATTTAGGTAACATATGTCGTTTAAAGATCGAGTACCTATCCTCCAAAAATATTCCTTTCGGTTTCGGAATATTTTTAATTTTTAATGTTTAATTCTACCTACTATTGCCACATATAGCAGTTACATTTTAATTTTCATGATTATGTTACAACAATATTTGAGATAAATTTTACCCTGGTAACCACTGAGTTGATAACAAATTAATTATTCTAAGTAATTGTTGTTTTTTCGGCCTTTAAATCACGTAGGCCATTATCCAAGCTAATGATATTAAATTTAGACAACAGTACAAAAAATTGAGGTTTGTGTGTTACGTCTTTGTTTGTTTATCATTCCTTTGATAATGGCCTACAGAATTTACAGGTCGAAACGCAGGCAATTTAAACAAACTAATTTGGGGAACTCTGTTGTTATTTTCATTCACTATAATATGAGAACCATGGATATTTACCCTCGTATTTCTATACGTGTGTTATTGTTCGACTCATTTTTGGCCTCTAAGAAATAGATAACCAATCAGTTACTAAGTTACGTAATTATCCCTCATTAAATGTAATATAGGGTTCATTAAACGATGTCTTTTTAAAAACGTGATTACACGTATATCGATAAATGTGGATTGAATTGAACTGTTGCAAACTCAACGAGTGTTCAGTAAATTGCACTTTCATGATGTGTGATGCAACGGTTGGTCATGGTGTCATTTATTCCTTGTGACCGAAAACTACACCTATTAGACATTCTCACTAATTAATGAAAGTGCAGATTCTAGTATGGATCATGTATGGATGACATATTTTTTCGTAAAATGAACATGATATAGTTGCAGTTAGCTACCTAATAATAACAGCATTGAGACATGAAATTTTGAGAAACAATTCTAGGAATGTTACTACTTAGTTTCCGTTTGGCGTTGAAAAGGTAGTTTTGAAAAAAAAAGCATTCGATAGACGGTACAAAAGGGTGTTTATGCAACGCGGTTGTAGTATGACAAAATAGATTTACCTTGTCTAACCAATCGTATTTTGATGTTTTTGATCTCTCATTTCTGTATTTTCACATCGCTTTAGATGTGCACCTCGTAAAGCAGTGGGTTCAATTTAGGCACATCTAGGTAAATGTACCTAAGCGATAATCCAATACCCAGTCTTAGATAGGATCATTAGAAAAATAAATCAATTTATATTGTAGGTATTTG
>NW_022170403.1:39310836-39368001 GCF_008802855.1 Photinus pyralis
TGGAGATGAAGGTTCTAATTGTAAATTGGTATAAAAGTAAGAACAGTTTTAGAAGAGTTCGGGACTTATTGTCAATATGTTTTGAATAGATCAAATTAGTAAAATATGCACATAACCTACAAATAATTGAAGGTTGGTTCACGTTATAATAGTAGGTCGAATAAACACAATTTGTTGACATTACAACTATGTTCCGGGAAAAATACACTGTAAATAACAAATAACATCATCCCAACGTGACGTGTGCTACCTACACAGAAAAACAGGATACGAAGGTTCGCACACGATTTTCAGTAGGGGAATTAATTACCACTCAGCTCGTATTCGGAAACCAGACTTTTAATCCTGCATATTCAATAGCACTGATCCTTGATCTCGTAGAAATAGATTGGCGAAGGTTTGACATCGCTATCTCTTTTCGTTCTCGAGTTAGACGAGAAACAGATGGACAGACAGACAAAACCATTACATAAGGGGAATTTTTTCTTTCGAAAAATTGTCCTAAAAAGGTTAGAACGTGCAATGGATTGTCTAGTTGTAAAATACACCTACCAATGTATTGTGAGCTTTAATTAATATAATAATCCATTAAAAATTAGACAAGTCCAGCGTGGTTATTGAAACTCCAAATCCATTTTAATAGAGAATATGCTGTACGTTGATCAACTCAAATCATAGGCCTTTAGGGAGAACAAATTCGACGCTAATAAACCTCATATAATATCTGAGCAAAATTAGTACCGGCACTAAAATGCATCCGGTGGACCGATTAGAACTGTATGAGAGGGTATTTTTATTTTATAGGTAAACATGTAGGTATTATATGGTAAGCTAGATTGTTAATTGACAGTATAATAAGCAATGGACCTCAGGGTGTCATGTTTCAATAAAAATGAGGTTACTGATGTTTATACCGACTTAACGAGGGACTAGGGCTTGTCGTAAAATATCCACAAATTTGCCGCTATATTGTCGTTACGAAACGACCCATTTTAGTGGATAGAATAGAGCAAGTGGTTGCCGAACGATAATCGCTGTGTAACGACATCGTTACGCGTTATAGAATAGGCCCCTAAGTACCTATATTGCATACAAAATCGTTTAATAAGTATTAACTGCGTGTTCCGTAGTGTCAAAAAAATTTACCGTCCGCCACTGACCCAGGCGGTTTTGAATGAGCTGGGCGCGTATTTTGAATGTTTAGTTGTGGTTATAATAAGCTTCCTCGAGGCTCTCACCAATACGTAACATACTTGGTGACTAAAATCATAAAAAATTCAAAGTAGAACAAGAACGGCATTGTAATACGAATTAATACGAGGAACAAATTTCTGAATTTTAAATTAGCGTAGTGCCCTAATTTTACTACTAACTTTCTAATGTATCCGGACATAAGACATACAATCGCCTAGCCATTAATAGTTCCAGTCGTCCATAAAAGGTACACAGGTGAATGCATTAATGTAATCGTTACACGTTGTGTGTCATTCTTGGCATACCTTTAATATTCCGTAATAATGCCTCCAGTGAAATGCAAATTATTAATAAGCAGGTAGCGTGACATAAGTGTACAAATGTAAATTTGACAAAGTGTGAAAAATATTAGTCCATTAACTAATGTATTATAGATAATAAAATTTTTACAGTGTATTAAAATATTAATAATTATAAGTAGTTAACCTAAAAATGGCTGGCAACATAATTGAAATTTGGCTGGACAAAATTTTAAAAGGGCGCGCTTTGGAGGATGAACAGTCAACTATATGTGACTTCTCGATCGATGAACAAATTACTGCATTGGAATCACAGGGGATAGCGCCAAATGTGGCACAAATCTCTCAACCTGTCTTAGGAGAAACAGTTACATACATTGTCGCTGCTGTTCTACTAAATGAGAAAAATGAGGTATTAATGATGCAGGAAGCAAAACAGTCATGTGCAGGAAAATGGTGAGGATGAGTAAATTCTTCTTAAGCTTATTGTGTATTGTAGGTACTTGCCAGCAGGACGTGTGGAAAAGAATGAAAATATAAGCGAAGCTGCCGCTCGAGAAGTTTTAGAAGAAACTGGGCTTGTAATGCAATGCACTACGTTATTGACAATAGAGTGTGCCGGTGGCACTTGGATTCGGTTTGTTGTGACCGGTAAGGTCATCGGTGGCACTCTTAAAACACCTTCACAAGCAGATTCCGAATCCTTACAAGCAAAATGGGTTTACGACTTAAATGAGTTAACATTACGGGGGAAGGATATTGTACCTATCGTTGAAAGGGCAAGGTAAGCACCACCCACTTATAGGTTGGTTAGTGAGGGTGGGTGATTGAGTCTTCATTCAAACTTAAACACTGTGGCAGCACTTGCTATTTGGTGAATCTAGTATTTCAGTTTATCTACCTACTGTGTCAGAAACTACCTATATAAGTCTTATAAATGCATCGGGCTGTACTTACCATCAATTCTATGAATCATAAAATATCAGTCTGTACCTATAGCTAGTGACATGTTGGCAGTATGCATGGTATCAGCATTATTGAACATGAGAGAACCATTTCAATATGCTTTGTACACCAAGAGTTATAATTCTAATACTCTAAGAACTTACTTAGAATGCATTGCTTAAATGCTGATTACATACAATTTATCTCAAATTGTAATACAGCTTTAACGCACGATATACAGGGTGTCCATTTGAAAACTTCCCACCACCGATTTATCGAAAACCACTGATTAAAGGAAAAAACGCCGAGACCCATTAAAAAAACTACTTCACCCCCTTCCACACTCTGCCCCCCAGGGTCATTGCCTTAAAAATTTTAAAGACAAGTGGTATCGAGTAATAGTTTCTTTGAAAGGTCTTTCAAAGTCCTTTATTTTTATGTTTGGTTTTTTAAAGTCCGCTGATTCGACTCTGCTATGCTGACAGTCAAAAATATGCGAAAAATGAATCTGGGTTCATTTTTATTATTCCCCCCATTAGTTTTGAATCTCATATAATTCGTCATATCTTCTTGTAAAATGTTACAATAAGAAGTAAATATAAAACTTATCTACATAAATAAATTTTCACAACAGAAAAAGAGTGATTTTGATTTAGGCGCATGCCGCCTGGCAGCTTCAAACCAGTTGGATGAACTGAAACTGAACTTATGTCAAATCCGGGATAGGGAAGTTTGGGCGAGGTGAGGCAGCGCAGTCGCCGAAACTGAACTTATATCCCATCCGAGAGATTAACGGATAAGCGGTATGAAGTTCGGATCTGCTAGTAATATCTTAACATTCTTCAAAAATGTTGATTGAAATTTTCGATGAGGTTCTTTTATAAATTTTTGGTTTCCTATCAATAATTTTTTTAGAGCTTCTTCTATTTTCTAGAAACCTTTGCCGAAAAAATGTTCAAAATCTCCTTGAACATTTTCAGCATGAAGTATAGACAAAATTACTCAACTGTAATTATTCAATTAAATGCAGGGTCTTTCATGAGGAGCTCAGTTTTTCGAAACCGTTCAAGTTATTTTGATTAAACTTTACATATAAAAGTAAGACTAATTTTCAGATTGAACGCATATATTTTCATAATGGCGGCACTTTTCTCACAAACTACCTACTAATGTGAGATATACCTATCTAATGTTGCTATATTAAAATTTTTAGAATAAGATACGTAAAAATCGTCAAGAACTTGAGAAACCTTTTAGGAACCCAGTGGTAAACTTTCTCCGAAATGGTTCCAGAAATTTTGAACAACTTGTAGCTACTTGGGAAAAAATGGATTGGTTAGCCAAAGGGAAACGCTTTCAGTCTGGGCTATGGTTTACTAACGTAGTACTTCATAAAAGTATCTGGCCAATACTGCATTATTATTGATACATGGTGATCTTTACATAGTGTGGTTTTTTAAGCACTGTTATTCATCAATCTAATCAAATCGTCGTTGACAGTTGGAACAGATTACATAAGTTGGTCTAAAAATCAATATCGTTAAGTAAAAACGCACACTAAAAACTTACTGCAATAACGCTTGTAGTGGATCATAAATTTGTTGTTTGGAATATTCCGTGAACTTTTCTAAAGTACTTGTCCAATCACATAGTCCAATTTGCGTTCGTGCCGCGGATATAATGGCCGCTGCTAATCGCGATGGTTTGTAAACTTGCATGAAGTGTATGTCTAAAACATTACTTAAACATAGTTAATAATACTACACACCCCTATAACTTTGGTACAATTGGCGATATGGGTTTAATACGTTGCTGGGTGATATTATGAATGAAAACTCTAAATAACCTGGAACAGTGACCATACTTTTCATTTCATAATTTAAATAATGCCCCTGTATATTTTTACATTACAGACATTTCTATAATTTATATGAGATTGGTTAAAGAAATAATCGTTAATCGATACGCAGAAAATGAGAAATTATGTACTTTTTATTCAACCGTAAATTATCAAATAATAGGTACAAAACTAATTTTAATAATTTAATTATTTAAATTTTTGTTATTGGGTAAATGGGTTTTTCAAGTAATGTCATTGGAGATCAATTTTGGTCTATTCATTGCCACCTAGATTAAAAAACTTGACCGACCTCAGATAGTTACATTACTGAGAATCACGTGTCAGTCGAAAATTGTCTGTAGAATTAATAAATGTAAAAACATATAGGGTGTGATATTTAAATTTCTAAATTTAATTCGACTTCCAGCCAAACCGGAAGTGATAGGAAAATACTGTTCAGTGTATTCAATTCGTCTTTATTTATAATATCACCCACAAAAATTGTATATTCATACCGCCGATTCTATCAACATTACAATGATTTAAGCATGGGAAAATTATAACGAAATTTGAAATTTTCAGTTTTTGAATGATATCTCAGTTACTTTCAAAGATTATTCAAAAATATCAAATACGTTTTTTTAGCCACAAAAAAGGGCACCTTTATCGCAATCAATCTACACTGTATCTCCATTATGGAGATTGCAATGCGGTGAGTCGCGAATTTTAGCCACCCTGTACATTAATTAAAATTTGTTTTTTCCGCAAACTTAATTAATGAACTCGTCTGAGCTCTAGTCCACAGCTGTTTGTTGCCAAAAACAGAAGTCGAAAATTTGCTTTCGGTCCGTAGTTATCGCGTTAAAGGACAGACGAACACACAAACACAAAGAACCTGAGCTATTGCTCAGCATCCTAATAAGGTCAACGTTTTAATGGTGCATTTTTTAAATGCCAAAGTAACTGCAACCTTCTCTTTGGTTTGATTTTTGAGTCTATAAGCGGGCAATGAAAGGCATGAGAACATGTTGATTATTTTGTTTACTAAAAATAGTCTCCGTTGAAGAAAAACTTCCATTTTTTCAAAAATTTAAAACATTCGATCGTTAAGTAGATATTATTGGGTCTTTTTAAATGTTAAGAAAGCGCTAAACTCATCTAAAGTCTTACAATATGAAAGTTAAAATGCAGACAGAAATTAACATATAGCTACCTTCAATCACTTTGTCTAAATATATTTCGATATACACCTGCAAATGATCTATTAACGTTCTGAAATCCGTGTTGTAGTAATCTTCGGAGCTTAAAGCAACTTGCATGTAGTAATGCGTGTAATGTGCGGCTGTTGGTATCATGAGGTACCAATGGAAATATTTCAAAATTATAATTTCCACTTCTTTGTAGTCATTTAATGAGTATCGATTATTAACAGCAAAATTCAATTCTGCAAGCTTTGGTATATTAACAGTTACCTCTTCAAATTTAGCTAAAATCCATTGTAAATACTTTGACTTAATTATAGGATGTACCTGATATCCATAGACACACGTTAGCTACCAGATGTAAACGTTCTGGTAATATGGTGTGATTATCCATGAAAACGTCCAGCATGTATACAGCTAGGTGTAGGCACGAGTAACTCAAGCTCTTATCGTTAGAATAACTTTTGAGGTAATTGATGATAGTTTTACGATACATCATCTGAGATACATTAGGATTACAACTTTTGCTACAGATATGACAGGCGCACTTACTTGAGGTGATTGGTGGTGAAAGGGTACTCTGGCTAGTTCTCTCTGTTGTATTACCATTTTGTAATCATCCCTGTATGGAAACACATTATTCCAATCGTCATCTATCTAAAATGATTAAACAATTGAAAACACTCGCGCATCATTTATGCATACGTTGCATAAAGAATTTTTACCAACTAGTCTTGTTCCACCCATCACTCAGCACAGCTTTGTGTATGAGTTTAGGCCTTTAAATAGTTTTGTACAAAATTACAGCACAAGGGTCATCTTTTAGTCAAAGTGTATCACTGTGTCTGTTGAAAGTAAAATTTACATTCTTTGTATTGCTTATCTTTAGTGCAAAATAGGACAAGGTACAAAGGAAATACTTTAAAAACAGTAAATATCAGTCATGTAAAGATCGCCTTTTTTGTTTTGTATCTCATATCGATTGTTGCAAGTTGATAAAATTTCACATATGTACATCTTTTGTGTTTCATTGAATTTATTTTTGATTTCTCTTTGCCCCAATTTCAAATCATTCACACTTCCACAACAATTCACACAACAACTTAAATGTTGTTTATTTATTTATTATCATTTATCCCTCTCTTGTTCTGAGCCCTCAACAGGCTCGCGCCCAATTACAGAGTGACCCGTATAATGCTTTTTAGAGGTGCCTCTGCAGAAGGTATTCCTATACAGTGTACAATGTGTATGGAACACCAAGGACAAAAAGTTCCGTTATTGTATCAGCTAATGTTTTATCATTAGCCATAACCCATAAAGGACGGGTCTAGTTTTTTTAGTTAGTATTTATGTCTTCTGATTGTGTCTAAATTTTTAAAATACCTACCTTCAGAATACACATTGCTACATGATTATGCAAAAAAAAATTCTGTTCTCAACAAAAATATTTTATGAGCGATCTCTTAACATGAAAATAACGATGCCAAGCTTACGTAATAAAAAAACCCACCTGTAATTTTTGGCGGGACAATAAAAATGGTTGTAATTTTAACAAAATCGCTTTGGAGTTGCTCTCCATGAAATTACAAAATTATCAGACAGTTTTTAGCTTCCTAGCGTCTCATGCAGACGTTCAAATCGCTTTTTGAGACCCTCCTCAAACACTCTGTTCTGCAAAGATTTGCACTGAAAGTTGTATAGACAGTCAACGTACTTACCCTTTATGAGCTTCTTCTTCCGACATTTCGTTTTCAAGATATTCGTTTTGGCCTCACCAATAAATCTTATCTAGGCAATTCTTCTCCCCCCCTCCCCACACTAAACCACCTATTGTTAATCTCGAGAAAGAGTGATGTAGCCAACTAATTCCCTTTCGTGATACCTTTCATATAAGTATGCCTTGTAGGGTAAAACGTGTGTTTACTCGCCTCCCCCATCTTGAAAAGATTCGCTTGACACCACTAGAGATATGGCATAGATAAATGGTTGTTGCATGTAAAAGTAATGCATGTTTTATTGTATTCAGAAGCAGAATCTTCCGAAGTAATTCATGAGACGGCTTGACATTATTAAAAAGCATCTGAATGGAAAGAATTATCGCATTAAAATCGTTGATTGACTAATAAGTACAGGCACAACGAAAACGAAACAGACTGAATATCTCTTATGGAAATAGTTTTTGGAAAAAAACGCAAAAACCGGTCCATTTTGGTTGGAAAGTGGACACATTTTACTTAAAAATTTACCTGTGGCGTCTACCCCCTAAGCAGGGTTGCCACCCCGTCAATAATTTTAAATTGAACGTTGGGTCAAATGACACATGGGAAAGAGCTTTTTATTTTCTACACTCATATGGTTTAATTTTCACATTCGAGCGACTCTTTTGGAAGATACATTTAATTTGTAGGGCTCAGGTAAACACAAGAAACTATGTAACATACGAGGCCTGTTAAAAAAATACGTAGACTGACGTCATAAAACAAAATTAGCTTTATGTACAAGGTACATGTCTAGGTCCGATGCACACACTTTTATTTTTTAGCACATTTTTAAGAGTTAAAAAAATGTGCCATTGTTTGCGTTTTATCCGTCCGTCTGTCCGGGCCCACTTCTGCCGTTTCAAATTACTAGGTGAATGGTCCTAGAGTCCTGGAATTTTTTGCAGTAGGTAACCTATACCTTGAAGGTGTGGCAGACGGCCATCAAATTTCGCTGGCTAAAAGGCTCCCACCCCTACGAATTAATTCCTGATATGCTGTTTTGGAAAGTAAAACGTGCATAACATTTACATACGATAACTAATTGGTCTCAGATTTTGCATACGCATGCCTTTAGTGGTGCCAAGTTAAACTTTAGAAAATATAGGAGGGGGGGGGGGTAAACGCATGTTCTGTCCTTCATGCTATTCTAATGAAAGGTCTCATCGAAGTAAATTGGTTTGTACAGACTATAACTTAACCGTGGACTTTTGAGATCAGTTAGCGACGGGGATGAGGGGAGGGGGATTAATTTTATCTCATTGTATTCTAATTAAAGGTCTCAACGAAAGGAACCGTTTTCTACCAACTACTGCCCTTCTTTCTGTCCTCTTATACGGGGTGGAGGGGGAGGGGGGTGGAACTAGTTTTATCCTTCATGGTACTCTAATGAAAGGTCGCAACGAAAGGAATTAATTTCTACCAACCATAGCTCTCCTCCTCGACCTGATCGGGTATATTCCCTTATACCTCAAGAACGGATTTGCGGAAGAGGGTATTCACAAAGGGCGATTGAGACGTCTGCAAGAAATATATCCATTGGTGATGTCAAAACAAAAGCTATTTCGGTTAAAAAAAATGCGCTTGATCTGGACAAGAGTTGTGCACAATTTATACTTGTTCTCTTTTCTTTTTGTTTTATTTCTGAGTGGACTTATTAAAACGGTGTTTCCACTTCTAAGAACAGTCCTGAAACCTGGCCTGGAACGCTACTTTTGTGATGTCATTTAACTCCTTCACCGCATTTGTCATAATCTGGAGAATCGTTGCAAATCTTCTTCCTTTCAAAGGTCTTTTGAGTTTGGAGAACAATAAAAAGGAGCAAGGTCAGGTTAATAGGGTGGATGTGAACAGTGATCGAGTGTTTGGCCAAAAACGCACGAGTCCTGCTGAGGGATGAATGGACTGGAGCGTTGGTGATGCCTCTTTTACTTTTAGCATAATGCAACTCTTCAGATTGTGTAGAATGGGAAATATTGATGCAATAAATTGCATCTTAATTTTACCCCATTTGGACAAAGGAACCTTCTCATCATGGGAAATGTTATTGTCAACTAAAACATTGTACTTGTAGGACGTACGTAAAGGCTCAGAAAATGAACGATAAAACATGGCACCAAGAAATTTTACCTGCTCCAAAGGAGCACAGTTCTCTACTGTTACGGTTGGTCATTTTAATAAAAAAACGTTCAACAAATCGGGTCCATGTGCTTATAAGTGAACGAACCGCATTCCACCTTCCCGTATGTGAAATCCATCCAGCCAAATCACTGCACTCTACTCTTAGAAGATTTATGGTCGAATTATTCGGCGCTGAAGTGGCACCTCACAGGCCACATGGAGTTCTATCGGTAAGTCGCTGTTTCACTATTACGACCAATATTCTAATCATGGTTTAGGTTGAACACAATTGTATAAACAATAAGGATGGGTTGTGTTTGACTATGCTGGTCGTGTTTAGGGCCCCCTTGGAGGAAGTGCCAATTATTGGAAAATGTGTGTGGCACGAAACATCCATGACTCTTGGTGAAACTCTAATGATACGTGTAGGAGCTCGTAATTCCACTATACCTATCAATGTAATACGCTAATGCGAATTTTTATTGTTACTTTTATTGTTGTTAAATGTATAAAATTTATATTTTAACATAATTTAAAACATTGACTTTAATACTTTTAAAATGTTATAGAATCTCAAGCCTTCAGTATTCAACGAGGATAAGGGTTAACAGTATTTTATTTATTATAACAATGTACATTTTATATCTACCAATATAATAAATTATTTTTTACAAAAATCGAATTCAGGAGCGCTTGCACCACAAGTCATATGGATGTTACACCTTTACCCAGAACAGTTTCGTCCAGTGCAGTCGCAGTTTTGGCAAACTGAGTGTTTTGGTTTATGCGTATTTTGCGCAAATATGCACAGTCTTCTAAAAAACGCATCATATTGCTATGTGCAATGGCAAACGGTCACTAAACCACCCACATAAACACCCTCCTAAACACCTGTCCAGCTGGCTCAAAAAACTTTACCAAACATTTTTTTATGGGAAGTGTTGACCATAAAATTTCTTTAACAAATGTTAACACCTAACATAATCCTGGCTACAAATAGAAAAACCCTTATATCCTGGGTCGTAATTTGGGCTCTATTAAACATACAGCTGATCATTTACATACGACACAAATTTATTCGACAAATAACAATCAATAATGCTGTAAGAAAGAGGCAGTCGATTAAAACAAATTAAATTTAAAAGAAAATTCTAATTTCCTTAAATAATCCTAACATCCGGTCATAACTGTGATTTGTTTTAACACGCCCACAAGAACAGAAACGTCCATCGATGTTGCTTGGAATTCATTTCTTTACCTTCAGGCACATTCACTTTTATAAGGAATTTAAAATCTCTGAACACCATCTAAACTTTCTTCCACATTAACATTACAACCCCCAAGCCCGTTTAACGCTGCTACGACTATTTAACAACTCTTCCCTTTCTTTAGACTTTCCGATTCATTTTGTGATAATCTCCCCCTACAGTTGCCTAACACACCTTTTCATTTGAAACAGAAATTACGATACGCTCTGTATACATCAATATTGTGCTACGTTTTCGATTTCGACCCTTCTGCGCAGATGCTGAAGACCAGAATTGTCACTTGTCAGCTTTCTTCTCTTATATATATGTTTATATGGCATCTGCATTCTGCTATAAAATAAAGTTTTATATTATACAAGACGATAAAAGGAAACTAACCATCTCGTGAAAATTAATTCACTCAATCGTGAAAATATCCCTTTATCGTCTTATATAATAAATAACTATAATTTGAAGCATCATGTTAGCTGCCAACAAGGAAACCGAGGCGCCATATCAAATTATTCAATTTTCTAATTGTTCCCCTAGATATTTTAATTACTCTCGCAGCCTTTGAAAGCTTTCGTCATTTGGAAGACGAGAGAATATTCATATTGTATGATTTCAGTTCACTTCGTGAGTTATTTACCAATTTTCGTTTCCCTATGTTAAGCGAAAATGAGCATTAAAACTACGAGGCCGTGCAGCTTCTTTGTTATCCCAGATCTTTTGCGGTCACAATGGGTACGTGTCAATTAGAGGTTACCGTATTTAGGCATTTTAACGCGCTTTTGATAGCGTCAATCATACATTACTGTACAGGAAACTGTATTTGGCTGGTGTAAGTTCCAAAATAGTGAGAACAATCAAAAATTATTATGATAATGCTGTTTTTGCGATCACTTCAAGTGGGTTGCAGAGCAGATTCTTTGATATATCATGTGGAGTATTACAAGGTGAATCACTGAGTCCTCTCTTATTCTCAATATTTATTGGAGACATAGAGAACTACTTCAGGAACTGTGGCCACTCTGGTATAAACATTGATAACTACACGGACTTAATTCTACTACTCTATGCCGATGATCTAGTCATTCTGGCGGACTCACCTGTAGACCTTAATGGAAAACTGGTTTCTCTAGCAAAATATTCTGCTGAAAACATGCTCACAGTAAATACTGAGAAAAGCAAAATTGTAATTTTTAGGAATGGTGGATTTGCTGCTTCATCAAGTAATTCATTTTACTTTAACGATACACGACTTGAAATTGTTAATAGTTTTAGCTACCTTGGTGTAACCTTTTCGGCCTCTGGCAAATTTTCTAAAATGTCTTCCTTGACAAAGACTAAAGCAAAAGGAAGTATAGGTTCCGCCATGCAACTTCTTTCAAAAAATAAAATAAACTCCTGGACCACGAGAGAAACACTGTACCATTCTATTGTAATTAACTCTCTAGCACACTGCGTTGGCATCTGGGGACTTAGATATCCCGATGTAATTGAAAGAGTTCAAATCTCTTATTACAAGCAACTACTAGGCTTGAGCAAAACAACTCCAGATCACCTTATTCGCTTAGAGACAGGCTCATGCCCGTTATTTGTAATTGCTATAAAAGCTGCGCTTTCTTGGTTACACCGAATATATGGAATGCCCAACGGTAGACTACCCAAAATGTGCCTTAACCGTCTGCTACATCTAGACTCAGCTAATACCACTGTATCTAATAAAAATCTCACTCTTAATTGGATAACTCAACTCAAAGATGTATTCACAGAGCTAGATTTACTCCATGTGTGGACTGAACTGACAACAGGGAACGTTAAACCACACATAAGTGCAGTTGTTGAAAAATATAGAAGTTACTCATTTGATAAAGATATCTCCCAACTTCAATTGTCCACGTACGCATTATTTACGCGTTTTTTTTCATATGATGGTAATACGTCTAATTACCTAACCTTTAAGTTACCCATACACATGATACGATTACTTTCGCAAATAAGGCTATGCTCAAGGAAAGTGATCACCTTCAAAATACAACAAATTACCTACAGAATATACACAGACGAGATGTGCACCCTTTGTAATCTTAATGATATGGAAACTCTAGAGCACATAGTTATTAAGTGTCCTATGTTTCAACCATACCGGGATGCTTATATCAGCCATATTAAATCTGTTCAGGACCTTTTGGACAATCTTAACAACGAGTCTACACAAATCACCCGATCACTTTTTAATTTTATTACCCAAAGTCTAAGACTACGATCCTTTATCATGAATGAATAATTGTTTTCGTTTATCTTGGACCTAAATTTTTTTATTTTTTTTATTTTTTTGTATGAAGATGTACTAAAATTAAGTTAAAACTATGTAAAACTATACAGGTAGGTACATTACAATAGGTAGTTACTATTATTATTATTTTCCTTTGTAAGCTTGATTAGTGTTTGGTAGTGTAGGTATGTTAGTTTAACGCTAAACCCTGCAATAAGTTTTTTTGTTAAGAAAACTACTAAATGCAATAAAAAATTATTATTATTATTATATTATTATTATTATTAACTCTGTAAAGCAGATATAAGCATTATTAACTGTCGCTAATTAGATGTTGCAGCAAATTTTGTATGATTAGGTTGTGTTTGGTGTCAAATGAAACGCGAATTTGAAGACAAGTATTAGAATTTTATGATGACCGGAAGTCAAGAAATTAATTAAAGTTTTACTTTTTGAACGTTATTACATCAAGTACGCCGGCCGACTGGAAATTTTGACATTACATTTCCGCATTTTGGAAATTCTATATAAGGTTGAACAGCATGATTTAGGATTTGTTCCTGTTTAATGTCCAGATAAGCGCTTGATATTCTCATTTCGTTAATTGTAAAGGGGTGCTTTCCTTCCTTTTGTTTTCCATTAGTCATTTTGTGCTTCTGTTCCCGCCTTCGGAAATCGTTACGTTTCCGTGTGCCGTAATTCTGTTTTAGATTATTCGCCAGTGACCGGCCGCCTCTCTTCTCTGGAGTTTCCGTTTTCTCCATCTGATTACTTGTGGCTTCCAAAAGTCAAAACCAACAGTCCTTGGCTAGGAGCAAGGATCGACAATCTTCAGGTGGATTAATTGTAAAGATTAGATAGATACGCATTTTTTTCGAACCGATATACCAACCTGGAATTATTAACAATTTCATAAAATCCAAAAATATAACATCTTTGTAACCTGTTTCTATAGTGATGCATACAGTACGGCATTAAATTTTGAAGATTGTATTTGTACGACACGACAGGCCAAAAAGTACATGGGAGTTAAAGGAAGCATGATATAAAATCACAACTGTTTTTTAGATCACATTTCCTCTAAAATTTTTGTAGATCATGTAAGTTATGAATAAAGTATTATGGTATTATATACCCAAAAACTTTACTGGACAGATTTAAATGTGGAAAAATTCAGTTGTTTTATTTGTTGTAAATAACCATTCCTCCACCCTGACCCGTGCATCACACATATTTGACTACTTTGATGAACACTGTATTACCTCAAGTAAAACAGAATAGATGGCACACGTTCGACCAAATTCATATGGAAATTGAAGAAGCGTTTGTAAAGAATTACTCTTTGATGTGGATATGAAAAAAACTAGCTCGTGTAGAGCTTTAAAAAACACAAGCAATTAATAGTGTACACAATTTAGTAAAATTTATTAACTACCTATTAAAAATGTACATATTATGAATAGTTAAAAGCACCTCCTTCATTTTAGAAATTAGATTCACTTTTTATAAATAAATACAATTTCTTCTAATTACTCTACATATATATACAAAAAGTATTTTGAATGGTACAATTTGCAGTTCTGTCATTAAAACATTGTATACCATTAGCGCTATACCATAAATATATATTACCATAGAGCATTGTTTACTCTATGATATTACATAACATAAAACCAAATTTCTTTTATAAAAGAAACTGTGTTCAGCCATTTCCTGTAAAAAACAGTACAATTTAAATAAGAAATCATGCACACAAAATCATCATTATGCAATGATAAATGCAAAACATAGTCTAAATGTAGGCAATACACAAGGTTAACTGGTACGGCATGTCGGTGTGTCTTGTCCTTCTAAAGGACTAACTCTATAACCCATATTTGCCAACATATTTTCAAAGGGATCCATTACCATACGTTGTTGATTAGCTTCAATTGCCGCCCATGGATCGACCACCACACGGCTATTTTCAGCACCCTCCTGGAAATCAAATAGTACAGCAACTATACTAAAATGCCGAATTTAACTACCTCCCCCGTGGGTGACCACAACTTAACCATAGGATCTATGCCGCTTGTTGCGATCAAACAAGCGCTAGGATGTGGTTGGACACAATTCACAATCGATCCATCACCCCACAGAGCAGTAGCAATATTAGTCGTCTTACGATCCCATATAAATATGATCCCATCATCTGAACCGGCACATATAAAATTGGCATTCTCACCTAAAAGACGCTTCATTTAAATACATCACATTTAGATAGTATCTACCGAGAAAATTGGCTTCTTTGATATCAGTTGTCGTATTGCAATGGCCAATAAAATGAGTCTCATAATCTCTGGATTCTAAACGTAATTGTTTTTCTTCATCACTAAATGCTTTCTCCGAATTTATCTCTTCGTCCTTTTTTGTTTTACACGATGCTATATCATCGTGCAGTGTCTTGATTTGAGCGCTGTCATTATAATCCACAAAATTCGAAGAAAAATAATCGAGCCAATGATATGCTTCGTCACTCCAGTTTAATGCTATTAGACATTGTATTAAACCTATATAGGCATCTTTATTATCATTCCAATTGCGTATTACATGTAAATAGTCTCTCGCTGCCGAATATACATCCCCGGTCCTAAAAATGGCCTTTAATGTAATTTTTTGAGGTGCCTATGGCCATTGGCATTGATAAATTTAAACTGAACTTTGAATAAGCATAACGCGCAACGGATAGCAACGATTGTTAATAAACTACATGGTGCAAATGACCACTAGTTGCTTAGAATTCTTTGATAAGTAAGAAGGTACACACAGAGTGTAACAGGTAGTTACAAGAAGAATTATTTACTGAATTGGAATGGTTACATCCAAACATCATGGTTAGAACAAAATTTAAAAAAAAACAATCCCAGATATTACGTTGCGGTATCAGTCATTGCTTAATTTAAGTACCTACCATCATTGAGGAAAATATGTGAACATATATATATGGCTGTTGAGGGCCGAAAACAAGAGCGGGATAATAATAAATAAATAATACTTCTCTTTTGGCTGGTTTCCCAAATTCTTACACTGCATTATATACATTTAATACAAAAATGAGTTTCATGTAACCTTTCCATGTTTATATCTTGATTTTTAGTGGTCCATTCCATGTTTTTATTATTATTATTATTATGTTACATATTTTTCAAACCTTTGAAATTCAATTTTGAAAAAAATGATTGATTGCGAAAATAGTGAAGAACATGAGAATCTTTGAAGTTCTGCTGCACCCTGTGTAATACTTAACAACTTACAAATTGTAAATTAATTAATTATTGATCAAATTAAAGGTCTTTGGTTAATTCAGTTAATTTAAACTTACCATTTCCGATTAAATAACGTTCTTGCTCTTTCTATAAAGTCACAGGCACAAGGTTGGGAAGAAATTTTTTTATTACATTTTAATAATTTTCTATTTGATGTTATTTTGGTTCCATTACTTCTCTAAAAATAAAAAAAATTATTTATTGTAAAAGTGAGTATATGACAGATTGCAGGTACAGTAAAACATTGTCAATAACTATAGATCGAATTTTCGTACTCTATCAGTAAATTGGTAGGATTATCCTCATTGTAGTAGCCCAAATATCAATAGCATTACTTTACTTAGTCGGCAAATATTGTATATATGAACTATTTTTAAAGTTCAATAGTGTATTCCCATCCTTTCACAAATTTATTCTCATATTCATAAATTTCCCTATAGAAAAACTTTTATCTGTAGGAATATAGGGAACCTATTTCCAAATTCTCCACCTCTTTTTCCAAAAAACGTGGATGGCGCTTGGTCGTTTTGATCTGACATAGTAACGTGTCATTTCAAAAATTAGCCCGATTAGTTTTAGAACATATCTCAGATCAAAAAAGACATGTACAGAGGTATCTCGTTACCCGTGGATGTTTTGTCGAGAAGTGAATGTAAAACATTTGATTTTGAATTTTTTCTTATAAGTTTATATAAAAGTAGAGAATGTGACATTTGGCATGTAATGTGGCGCCCATAAGAAATATGAAAGTAGTACCCTGTAGCTTCCACACCTAGCTTCTAGCGTCTTATGGAAAGAATAATAATAATAATAATGCTTTATTTTTTTGCAAGCTGGTAAAAAATAACAAATTCAAAGTTATAGAGGGAATCACGCAAAAAAAAAGGATTAGAAAACAGTTAAAACTGATCTAAGTTCTAATCCTGAAGAATTGCGTAATAGTATCATGTGTGAATAATACTTTGAGTATACGTAAGAACTAAGAAGTGAAAATATAAAGCGAAAATTTAAAAAAAAAAAATTGAAGTTACGAAAAGAGATACATAGCACTTAGCATTTACTCATCATAAATTCAGATTCTCCGAAAAAAAATACTCATAGAAGATGCTATAGGGAACCATCCTTTTCCGACCGTTTAAGCTAGGAAAAATGAAAATGAAATTTGACATTTTCAGTTTTTTGTTGATATCTCACTTATTTTCAGATTTTTCAAAAATTTCAAATGCGTTTTTTAGTCACAAAAAGGGGCAACTTCCCCCCTACACTGTATCTCTCACGGTTACGGAGATCCCAATGGTGAGCAACGAATTTGAACCATCCTGTTGCTGATAGCACAACTCGAAAACCGTGCAATTTAAAAATAATTTTGCATAAAAATATGGCACTTCGCCAGAGGGAAGGGGGGGATCCTCTCTAAAGGTGAGGGTTAGTAACCCTGACCAACCTGAGGTGGGGAGTGTGTCAGTAGCACTACAACAACACCAGCAGCTGCTATAGGGGCAAATGCAAGAAGCTATGGAAGCAAGTATGAAAAAATATAAAAAAACCTTTTATGCATATGTCAACTATAGATGGATGCGGATCTACAGAAATTATTTTTGAATGTACATGGGTCCCGTTTTTACGGTATCAATAAATAACTGATTTTTTAAATAGAACACCCTGTATATTTTTAGATGTTTTGATGTTATTTGTCAACCTCTACCATTGAATTTATAGTTATAAATTCATAAATTCAATGCCTCTACATTGAATGATATTCATTGTTCGTTGTTTGTCAGTGTTGCCATCTTATTAATTTTTGTCCGAATAATTCCTTATAAACAAGCCTCACTTTGATGAATCGTAGCTACCTTAATTCTGAAGTTAAGAAATACATTTTATTAATAATCTGAGTATAAGGCAACACCTTGATAATGAGAAAGTTGGATTTAGTGATACAGGGTGTTCATATGAAATGGTGAAATTTCCAAATTTCAAAGTGCCATAGTTAGATGAACATTATTGATTAAATGTATTACTTAACTTCAAAATCAAGGTGGGCTACGAATCAAAATGAGGATTGTTTATGGAGAATTATTCGGAAAAAAATTAATAAGATGGCAACATTGACAAAAAACGAAAAAATGAATAGCGTTCAATGTAGAGGTTAACAAATGACATCGAAACATGTAAAAATATACAAGGGTGTTCTATTTAAAAATTCAGTTACTTATTGATACGGTAAAAATGGGACATCCTATACATTCAAAAATAATTTCTAAAGATGGGCAACAATCTATAGTTGACATTTGCACAAAAGGATTTTTTTTATGAGGTATGAGCTAGGAAAGACCGACGCACTGTTGCAGGACCCTGTATAATTGAGTTTTAATTTCTTGTACTTTAATCTGTCGTATTTTTTGATTTTGGTGCAAAACTGTTTGTATATTTTTATGTAGACTCAAAAACGTCTTTCCAGCGTACCTTCTTACCACCCACAAATCAGTAAGGGAGAAACTTATTGCATTGGGGTAAAAAATCACCCCCTCCCCACTTTTTCGACGGAAATACACGTTTTTAAGCACCACAATGATATCTATCTGTCTGTCTGCACTCTCCGCACATTTCCGGCTAAACAACTGAACCCATTAGAACCAAATTTGGTAGGTACCTACACGTATTGTTAGACATAAAAGGAGCGGAAAAGCTTTTGGACAGAATGGCGCATGCGCAGGTTTGCGGTTGAAATCTGTGTTAGTCACAGTATGTTTTATATTTATCATAAAAAGAAACCTTCTTCACACTCTTTATTGTAGATAGGATTTTGATCATTTGTGAACACTTATTTTAAGTTAAGCGGTTGAAACTCGGGTTGAAATCTCCGTTTCATTTGACGGATTTTGTTACAGGACTTCAGCACAAACTTCTTTTTGTTGTAATGTTCTTTTTAACAACTCCTTATATTAATGGGTGATTAAAAATGTGCACCTATTGCTTTTCAGGACTACTTTTTTTGTTTGTTTGCATTTTTATCTTTTTATTTACTATAATGAGACCCGCATGAGGAAACCTATGAAAGAATATGTCTCATTTATGAATTGAAACATCCCTTCAATTAAAGCAAACTGTTCTGACTTTTATGTTAATTAAGTATAAATAATACTTACACTTCTGTATATATTACAACATGGTCTAACATTTTTTGTGTTAGAAGCGTTCTCAGGTACACACAGTTCATTTACATATCTCGGATTATTGATATCAAATAAATAAATTTGTTCCCCACCCATATTGACCAACATATCTGAACCACTCGAGTCAAATGTTACATAAGTGGCCGCCAGTTTGTAAGTCATGTCTCCACGAGCATCTTTTGCCAAATGTCCAGGTGCAAAATACTGCACACATCTAGGATCTTGTGGTTCTGGTGGAGTTCGTTTCCGAAGATCATTTGTATGATTAATCTAAAAGTTATAAATTAATGTGAGGAAAATGTTTGGAAAGTAACCCACCCTATAGGTCGAGGTTTTTACCATTCTACGATCAAACAGTCGAATAAAGCAGTCGTTGGCACCTATCGCTATTAAATGAGATCTAACAGGATTAACAGCAATACACTTCACTTCTGAAGTATAACTAAGGTCAACAAAAACCTTGCTTTTTGTTGAGGCACACTCGTGAGGTTCTCGCATATCGTATTGTCTACAATTAAATAAAAATAGCACACATAGATATTAGAAGAACATACATAACAAGACCATCCTCACTTGCTGACCAAAATAAAAGAGGTTCATCAGGAGAAGTAGCCAAACGTTTAACTCGTCCCATATGGCACCCACAATCTAAATGAGGTGTTTGATGTCGCACCGCCTGTTCTACGGATTGCACTACAACTCTGCAATCGCCTGCCCCAGTCGCTATGAGAGAGTCATCACTGCCTACAAACTATCAGCCTAAAATTGATACAGGTTTCCAAGATTGCTCGATACTCACTTTAACTGAAAATATATTTCCAATATGAGGTGTATGTACTGTTTTTAACAAACGATGCCTAAATGGATCCCATATCATAACGTTAGTATCATCAGAACCAGATGCTAATCGTCTGCATTAAAAGCATGTCACTCTCTCGCATGTAAAACCTGTAAAATTACCTTCCATCAGAGGACCACTGCAAACAATTTACGCAGCCTTGGTGTCCCTCTAATTCATGCTCTAAGCCGAGTCTTTTAATCAGTGCGTCAGTAAATTGTGAATGTTGTTGTAGTATGTTTCCGATTTCTGCTTTCTTCTCTCTACCTTGTAAAAGTTTAACAATGTTACAACTAACATCTGTCTTCCTTAAGGAACCGTCCATCTAGGAATGAATTAAGTAATAAATAATTTAATTAATTATTAATTTGCTTACTTTTGGAAAGCCTATTGAACATTATCGAGATTTAAATGAATAATTAAAGCCTTTGTGGATGCCAACTTTATGAGAGGACTATCACTTGTCAACATCACTTGTTCAATTTTTCCTTATTTGTTTAAACAAATTTTTGTGAACTTTCTTATCCCTTTGACTGTTGTTATTGTATCACTAGTTCTCTGCAAAGCTCGCTAGATGGCACGCTAGACGCCACATATTCGAGATTCTTACACAGTGGCGGCACCGAAAATGGGCCTAGGGCTATACCATTGTTTATTCGTTTATAATTGTTCTACCTACTTAAAGTGACTAATAACATTGAATTTATAACTATCAGAAGCGCAAATTATATGGCACGAAATGTGATGGTTTTCAATAGTTTAAATTGCAAGACGTAGATGTCTCCACCATCAAGAAAGATGTAAAGTCACTATACAGGGTGGTGACTTACGGAACGCATCAGGGATGTAAAATTCATAACATGCGATTATTGGCTCCCCAAATTATTTTAGAGCAAAAATGTATTAAGGTTTTTTGTAGAAAAAATTTTTTTACGTAAATCAAACGTATTAGTTTTCAATTTTTTGCATAATAAAGACGGAAAATTGGAAACATAAAACCCCCATCTTTTTCAATAATCTGTGATGCCATGGAATTTTATAATACAAAAACTACGCCAATATCCGTCATGCCATGGAATGTCTGCTATAAAACAAATCAAATTCTTTCAAAAAGTTTTTTTTTCTCCAACCACCTGAATAAGACGCTATTTTGTGCCAGTGTTCGGTACGTAAAATTGACGTTTTGCGGATTAATCGCTTTCACCATGGCAACTGTACAAAAAGTGGATACTTTTGGTCCTAGTACCAAAAAGAAATTGACCTTGAATGTTGGCCAATTAAAAAATTACAATCACGGAGATATGTCACATTGACATCGTTTTACATTGCAGGTTGTAAGATATTTTTATACATACAAATCAAATATTTTTGCATATTCAATACAAATAATGATTTCTATGCGTATGTACATGTATTGAAAATGATTTACGCTCGCTATTTTTATTTAAACCATGTGTAACGTAATTTACATATTCGGTGAACGTAATTTTAATACGTATACAACCCGCCGTCGCGCGTAACGCCATCTACTTCAGACCCATTGCACTATTATCTGTCATTTTGAATTCAAAATTTGAAAAAGTTAATTGCAATTAATTTTAATTAAAAAACTGTATGGTAAGTTGTTTATTTCAATACAAAATATAACATTATTAATTTGTGTATACAATAAAAATGACTGAAACTGATAGCGACATGGATTGGACTCCGCCAGTGATTATAGAAACGGCAGAACATCCTACCTCAAGATTTGCTCCCTACAAAGTTGCGAGAGGTGAGAAGTTAGAAATAAGAACGAATAGGTTATAACCTAAAAACTAGAGTGGCACGACACGTGAGGACAAGAAAGCAGAACTTGTTATACTATAGTAGTGAAACTGTGACTGAATCTAAATTCGAATATAATTTGAAGTAAAGGGGTTTGGAGAAAAAATTTTATGTTTTATTCGTACAAAAAATGCGTTTTCGGGACTCGGAAGGTTGCTGGACTCCGCTAACGCGTCGTCCAGCAACTATCTTCCTCGTCCCGAAAACTGACATTTTTTGTACTAATGAAACAAATAACTATTTTTTTTCATTTGGGCATCGACTACTGAGGTCATTAGCCACTATAACCACTTTAAGTAATTACTATCATACTTTCAAAAGCAGATTTATGTCTTTCATAAAACTAAGTATTTTCCTCATATTATCGGTTTCGTTGTTAAGACATTGTTCTATATTATTGGCTAATTTGTATTTCCGTCTTACGTCAGAGAATTGTATTAAATTTAAAACAGCGAATTCAACATAAAGACCAAATTACTAAAAACGGTTTCCTAATGTAACAATTTACAATTAATGTTCGAATAAATCACCATTAACTGCAATACAGTAACCAAGTCGATCATAAAATCCATTTCGAACTGCTGCTAATTGATAATTGGATATCTTTTTGTTTTAGAAAATTCCATGGCATCGCAGTAGATTATTGAAAAAGATGCGGGTTTTATTTTTCCAATGTTCCGTCTTCATATGAAAATGCCACTCATTTTAATGTGTGCGAAGTCAGTAAGCAATCGTTATAATAGAAATAAATCTTGTAAACGCACCATCATCTCTCGGTTCCAAGTGCGAAAGCCAAATGATATTCACAGCTAAATTAATTATCAAACAAACTGAGGTGGTCATGTCAAAGAATAAGATAGTCAAAGCTTCCAATTCAATTGCGGCGATCATACTGTTTCAAGAAACATGATACCTATTCCTCCATTTAACCAACTATAATGGCTTGTTGGTATAGAATGAGACAACAGCACCTTCAATAAACTGGAGCGAAGAATCCGTGTAAATCTTTCACTAAAGAAAGCCAAGTTGGCAAAAAATCTTCGTATTTCAATGGAAACGGTAGTTCATTATCTTCAGAATGACAAAAATTCATAGATGTCATCGTCATTGTAGGTACCTATACGCAAAGAGTACCCTTTGGTGTAGGTAAATAGGTAAGATAAAATAGATTATTTAGAACCGGTTAAAATAGTAAGTAGGAAGGTATTGCTGTTGGTAAATGGTAGGAACAAATAGTCATTATTTATAAACTTTATAAATGAAGCATACTATTGCGGTATACATAATTAACCTTAACCATTAAATAAATCGTAAATTAAATGGATAATTTTGCATTGCATGATGGAGATCTATTTCGTGTTTAATTGACTTAGGACTTATCAAAATTAGCATACAGGTACATCTAGAAGCTATTATGTACGATTTTCTTCTGTCTTCTGAGTCACTTGCATCATAATCGTCGTCCTCCACAACCATTAGAACCACTTTAAATTCTAAGCCCTTCACACGCAATGCCCATGATATAAGGAAATCATTCACTGCCTTATTGCTGATAAAATCTTCGACATCACCAACGCCTCTAGGTCTGTAACCATTTTCGACAAAATGGTTGTCTATTTCTTCATTTATGGCTTCAGGTACAAAATTGTCATTAACAAGAAAAGGAATAATACATACATCATTAGGTTTAAACCCTTTGGTGGCGCATAGATCAATTACAACGTTCACCACAGTTTCCTTAGTTTTAGTCTTATCATTTATCTCAACCCAAAATGCTGGTGGGCCAAGTATGTGATGTCCATGTGTTATATTGTTTAGATTCATGTTAACCAAAACGGATTTGGGCAATTTTGGCATGGGATCGGAATAATACTGCTTAAATATGTTGAATATGTAACCGGTAGATCGCATCACTTTATTCAGAACAATTGCCGGTACTTTCAATACCCTTGGCGAGTGCTTTGGTAAAAACAAAGAGGCTTGATTTATATCGACCAAAAACCACAACTCGCCCCATTTCTTGTTAACGCACTTTTGCTTACTTTCACAGTCAATAAAGGAAATTCTATTACTTAGAATGCACGTGGTTAATGTACAGTTGTCGTCGTGGTATCTTCGAAAAATAGTCGATAAAGTCTTTGTCATGATGCCGTCATCAAATGACAGGCATATAGCCTCCGCTTCATCCATGAATATATGTTTGTAGGACTTTTTATTTCGAAGTAAAAAACCTGTCTGCGATATGTAAAATCGAGCTGTATCGACGAAAGTGTCCAATCCCAAAAGTTTCAATTTTTGTTCAAAGTCACACCTATAGGTAACATTCAGTAATAAGGCACGTTTAAAAGTGTAAGAAAAGTATCATACTTACTTAATTCCTGGCCAATAACAAATGTAAAGTGCTCGGTTGTCAGAGTTTAGTTCGCCCAACTCAAAAAGCTGTTGCAGTTTCCTTAAAACTAACAGCGTTTTGCCTGTACCAGCAGCACCGTGAACCACTAAAGGTCCTCCTCCTGGTCTGGAGCATCTATCATTGTCCAAAACTTCCAGCTGTTCTCTATTCAATAGAGCCAACATGTCCCGATGGATTTCATCAACGAATACTCCGCAACTTAAAACAATGTACCTGCAAAAAAAAAGGATATGGGTAGGCTTACTTTACTAATCCTCAAACAGAGAACAAGTTGCTATAATTTACGCTAAGTAGGTATACTTTTCCCAGAAGTACCTATTCCATGTCAATAATTTGTACCGATTGCACCCATTTCACAAAAATCTATTTCTATATTTACGATACGTGAATAAGTATTACCATTGTATTTATATAAACGGTATTACTATAGTAATCCCGAGAGTAATCTATTTTTGACTTCCCTTTTCAATCACACCTCACAAGTTGCGATCTTATAGTTATGAGAGGGTTCACAACTGTTCAAAATATAAGAAGTGCGCCATATTGAATAATAAATCTGAATTATTATTCAATGGCCATATGTAAAAAAATCCCTAGAATAATCACCCCCGAAAAATGTCCTACAAATACAAAAATGAAAGGCCCCCTTGTTTTTCGTTAACCGCAGACCTGTTACGCTGGTCAATCAAATATATTGCAAAAATTAAAGGAAGCCCAATGATTTAAGTAAATACCTAGATAACATTGTGGTTCTACAAACCGATATTGCCTCGAGAATCAGCTTTCTTGATTGAATTTTCTATGGCGTGTTTTCTTGGACGAAAATATTTTGCGGCGCCCAATTTTTTTGAAGAGTATTCCGAGTACGACTTTTTCAGAAACGAATATTGGAAGGTTCTAATTTTTCGAGGCGTATTTATCGGAGAGGCGGGGACATATTGTCATTTTGTCTTGTCGATTCATCGCATTTGCGAAATGATGAAAAATCAGTTTTAAGTTCACAAAAAGAAGATGGGTAGTACAAAAACTAGATCCTGATTCTTGCACTAACATACACCCTATACTCTTATTTAAAAAAATTGAAAAAAAGTTTATATCGCCTTATGGTGACTAACTTTAGCGCATTTTCCATGAATTGAGCAGTACTTCTCGAAAGGTTATATAACGGAATATTTATGTGTATACAAAAGAAAATAAGTTATAGGTAAGTGACTGGTGTCCGAAACCTCGATTTTTTCCCATTTTTTTAAATTTTTCTTAAATTGAGAATTATCGACTGCACAGAAAATATTCTGCCACTGTCTTTTATAGAAGATAAAATTACCTACAACTTGAACCCAAAAGCAGCTACATAGGTGTAATTAGTCTTGAGACACAGCTTGTCATATATTCCATATATTTTTCATAAAATTCCCCAAATGCACTTTTAGTCATCTGCATATTATTAATACCTAATTATTATAATTATTAAAAGGCTCTGGGAATATTTCCTAATATGAACACATTTGTACAGGGGGTTGAGGAGGCACCGCCTCTCCCTTCCTGTTTCGCCGCACGCGTCGATTCAGACGAAAAGTATCTTCTTATACCTTTATTTAGCACGATACAGGATACTTGCCAGCAATTCTCATCCATCTCGTTCAAACGGGAAAAATGTACATTTAGTGGGCGAGGCAGACGCGTACCTGAAGCCTGACGTCATTCATCAACTGGCATCAACTGTCTGATAGCGCTGTCTGGAGCAGACATGGACGACATTTTGTACTCCTTGCAGTATAAGCTGTTTCTTCTCTCAGCTGTCAATGCAAAGGTCAAGCTGAAGAATCGTCTGCAGATAAATGTCGCAAGGGATTCGTTAATTCGGTAAAGAAGCATAAGCGAGCTGCTTAGGTTTTCCTGATCCTCTTCAGTCAGAGAACGGGAATGCAAGGGGGGTTATAACGGGCGATCAAAAATGAGAAATGCTGTCGAGTCGCCTTTGAAAGTTCAAGTTAAGTACGATACGATTTATTTCGTACTATCTAGTAATCGCCGCTTTCCCAGACCCATGATAGCTTATGATACGGTGTTGATACGGTCTAGCTAGTGGGCATAGTAGTCCGTATCGTATATTTTCCGTGCCTGATACGTTCCTGTTACGGTCATGGTACGGTACGGTGTAGTGGGCAGATACCTTTACCAGACTCAAATGGGTCTGGGAAAGCGGCGATTACTAGATAGTATGAAATAAATAACTATTTCCATGTAAACAAAAATTCCAAAGGTGGCTCGACAGCAACTCATTTTTGGTCACATAATACTCGTATTAAGGATGGGTTCATATAGGTCTCCGTTCATACGTTTCCGCGATTTGTCCGTTAGCCAATCAGAAGATAGTCAACTTCGTATATCCTCTGTTGAACGACCTGTCATATAAACTTCTGGGAAAGGCAAAGAAAATTAATACTTTGAGAAGTCTAATACAACTCTACAAAAATAATTAGAGAGAGAGAAGTAGGTAGATCCTGAAAAGGGAACATAGCTAGAAAACCATAGGGCGAGATGATTCTAAAAGAGGCTTCCAATATGTATAGGTACGTTAATGCAACAGAAGTGGATTGAAAGATAATAGAACAGGAAAAAGTGTGAAAAATGGCACTTAAAACAGAAATATGCATTCATTTTCAAGACGTTAAAGAAATGAATTATAATGACTAATGAGTAACATAGAGATATGTTAATCAGGGGTACGACCGCTGGACGTTAGATCTCAGCTCTGAATTACTTAATCACTTTGTAAGAAAACGAGCCACCCGTGATGCCACAATTATTTATAGATGATTTTTATACAATACCTAACAATAAGCTTTAAGCAGCGCACCTTTATTAATTATCATTCACTTATAATCTATATCTATGATCAAGAATTTGTTTTGCGAATAATTCTTTATCGACCTAAGTAAAATACTTTATATTAATCGCGAAGGAAGATGATTGGTTGATTTTTATAGTAAATAATTAGAGACAGCTATTAATGGTAAGTCTGTAAGGCAGTCTGGCGACACTTTTGCAATAAAAATGCAGATTTGGTTTCTTGGGGCATGTATCCTGTACTGCATATTTCATAGAGCACTTTCTGAGAAGTTTAACAACAAATATTTATTTTCTACTGCCTATACAAGAAGATGTAATAGGCGTTAAACCTGTAACGAATGTCACTGGCATATCCTTACCTGTTTAGCAACGTAATAAAATGTTTTTCAGAAATTCCTCTTGATGTAATTATATTATCGACGAACCAGCGATCAAAGTTATTTTGATCCGATAAGTTGTTCTCAAATACATGTAAATTTGCATCCTCCTTCCATCTCTTCATAATTTCTTGCTTCGGATCGCGGGTTAATGCACTTAAGAAAGGCCACATTATGAAACATTCTATTAAACGTTCTTCTGGGTATATTTCTAACACTCCCTGTAGGACCTCCATGTGATCTCTAAGTTGATGCTGTGCAGATCTTTTATTGTTTTTTATTATCTTTGCATCGCTTGTTACATTGACATTATTAATTACTTTGGTGCCATCAAATGTTGATTTAACTTCGGCCAAGGCGACGGAATATCGTTCTGCAAAGAAGAAGTTTATTAGGTACCTACATACGAGTATAATATACACATTAATTTACGCGTACGGTAATTTAGTACTTATTACCGCAATAAACAAAAGGTATTAATACGATCAAATTGCATTTCATTCACTTTGGCTGAAATCCACTACATGAAACAATAAACATGTTAATAAGTACGTAGTCTTGGTCTTTCCTAAATGTTTATTGTGAAAACTTTTTCTTTTGGTTACATAATATACACTGTGTCTAAGGTAAGGAGGGGCACTATTAACACTCTAGGAGATCTAGAGAGATACAAATTTGGGAAAGTTGTGCAATCAAAGGTCTGATATCACGATATCATATTCTTAACGCCCTTTTTATTCTGAATGTAATTATGTATGGCCCATACAGTATGGGACTTTACGGTTTAATTGCGGGAGCCAATAGGTGGTCCCTTTGCCACTTAGGAAAAGTTCCACATGTACCGCTTCATAGCAAACTTGAACGAAAGAAAATCTGGCGATAATAAGGTATTGGTGAAAGCGAGCGCGGTTGCCACGATCTCTTCGGACCTAAAAGTTGCGTTCGTCCCATTTACGTCGGCTGGAAAAACCGAAATGCGGGTTTTCTATTGGATGATAGGGACGCCAATTGAGGTCATTGCGTTCAGAAAAGAAGGCCCTTTTCCTTTAAATGTCGTGCCTTTAAAATCTCTCATGAGATGTTATATTTGTGGATGCTAAATATGTTTAAGATCGTTTGAGAGCAAGTGTTTAATGGTACATATTTAAGAGCTTTGGAAGCTGCTTTGAGCAATTGAATTTCTACTTATAATATCTTATTCTTTTAGAGAGAATCTTTAAGGGCCTTCAAGCGATTTCCATGTACTTTCAAGAGCTCTCTAAACACATTTTGCTTCAGAAATCTGCAACAAACCTGAGTGGGCTTTTTATTCTTCTTAAAACCTACATAGTGCAAAGTATTTGTCCATAAGAGCCTTCAGGACTATACCAACCTCTCAGATGATTAATTTTTCTTTATGCTTTAACAGGTGGTCGCCTACCCGGTTACAAAAATTTGGTTTTGAATTTGTATTTTGATAAAACATATGAAAATTTACGCTTATACCGCTTGATAGCGAACATAAAAAAGTATGTCTGGCGATAGATTAGTGATAACAAGAAACATGTTGGGAAAGGTGAGCGCCACGCCGCGCCGTTGCAAAGATTTTTCTAACCTAAGAGTTTCGTTCTGTTGTGTTTAAAATCGAGCACGTGACAAAAATGCAGGTAAAGGTAAGCTAATCGATGTTGTTGCGCTCAGAAAATGGGTCCCTTTTCAGAACTACTAACGGGGGAGATTCGAATAGTGAGAGAAGTGGAAGAGCGATCGCTCTAAGCTAATTTTGGCGAGTGAGCACGTAGTAATTTGGGTACGCTAATTATTATTCTTGGTTTATATCTTCATATGGGTGTAAAGATTTGCGGTTGTAACTCGAGAACCAGAACGAGAGTGAAGTCAATCCGGATGGTAGTAAAGAATTAGCAGTTTAACTTCGGTTATAAACATATTAAGTAGCGGGCACTCCTAAATCTCGCGACGAAGAAACACTTTCGATTCGTATTTACGAGTGGTAAAATATAGGCGACGGAATATTTTCCAGTCGGATACCCGTTTTTCAAATAAAAAATGGAACCATATCCCGCGGGGTTACGCTATCATTGAAAACGTTCAGCCCTAAGGACTCTTAGGTACTTTTCTATAAAACAGATGGAATCTTGCCTTCCTGACGAAGATTCCATGTGTAAGTGCTATGGGCACTATACGTTGTGAGGAAGGACGTAAAACCGGGATGTCGGGTCGGGAGGTATGGAATACACGATTTTGGAACTTGTAGGGAAATGAACATTGAATCATTCCTTTTTTTCTAGAAGGGTTTACAGAATTCCGAGTCGGTGTTAAATATCACTCTTTTGGTTTTTTTTAGTTTGTTTTTAACGAACACATCTTATTGCTTAAACTTATACGTTATCATGAAATATAATTTGGTATCAACAAATAATCGAGCAAATAACCGCGTTTTGCGTTTTTGACGACACCTAAAAATTTGTCTTAAAAATAAGGGCCTTAATAATGTCCAAGTTTAGACGAGAAATCCAATCGCCAATTTTTTTTTCTCGAATAATTTTAAAAATAAAGTGAGATAAACTTTAAATGATACGGTATTTGAAATCAGTGAAGAATTGTAAATCATTTCTAATTTAACTTTCTTTCTATAATACCAGGTGATTCATTATAGAAGTGAGGACAGTTTGAATTTCCCGCAAATCAAAAAAATTATGAAGTTCTGATGGTTATTTATTTAATTGCAGTGGTGTATCATCATGCTTTCAGTAAATCGTTTACTTATTTATAATCTACAAATACTGCTTCTGTTTTACCACAAATTATAAACTAACACTAGACACAGTCAGGTTTCTTATATATTTTAGTGCTCAACTCTAAAAATTGTTCAAAATGGCAATAGTAATAAACCGCAAATGGCACACGACAATTAACGGCGACACTGGTTTCTTAAATGACTATCCTGCTCATGACAGAAAAAAATTACTAACGAACTTCAAACCGTCAATTTAATAATGCAAAAAATACTAAAACCTTACGCGCGAAATTCAAGCGATCATCACTTCTAATGAATCACCCGGGAGCTAAAATATCAATACTGAGCTTCGAAATATGAAGACATTCTAAAGCATTCGACGAAATTAGCTTTAGCTTCCACAGTTTATAATTGAAAATTATTAAATACATATAATCAAAACCCCATCAGATATTTAACATAAAAACAAAGAAAGGTAACCGTAACAGGCCGATAGAAAGCCAACAACGAAATTACAAGAATGACACAGTAATATGGGGTAACGTAACAGAACGTGTAACTTCAACCAAAGGGTAGGATATAACGTATAATAATTGTTTCCTGCTCTCAAAGGTATAATATTATTCTCTTTGCTTCAATGCAATAACCGAAAACTTACCTACCGGTCGCTAGTTTAGAACTTACCTTTGTGTTTGACGAAAATAACGAAATCGTGCTCTCGTATCATTAATTTGCCAACCCTTTGATTACGAAAGGAATGTCCAGCATAACTTGCGCTATGAAAAAAGGTCATCCAAAGTCCATCCAGTCGTGTTGTGTCTGCAAGACCCGATAATCTTGTAAAGACGACTTCTTCAGCAAGACTCGCTTGCTTCTCTCCGCAATTTTTGAACTTGCTCGGGATGCTATATACAGCATTCTTACCGTCTTTAGCTTCGGGGAATTCTCTTTCAATGTACCTGCCAATCAAAAAAAAATATATTCTCACAGTGTATGAATTGAACATGAGCTGCCTTCACATTTATTAGTATTCAATATGCAATTTAATTACACTTTCATTAGTTAAAATCTGAATTAAAGACAAAGTTTTTACGCTCTGCAATATGTGTATCAACTTAAATATTAAATGCGTCAATACGGAGTCTTATTGAATAAATTTAATATGGTCTACGTACCTAAACCCCCAAGTTGGTAAAGACGATGAATTTTAATTAGACGCATTATAAAATTTATATAATAATTGTCGTAAATAATACGCGACGAAACAAGTTAAACTACTCTGTTACTAAATTTACTTTTGGAATTTAAAAAATCTTGTTCTCTGCGGCGATTTTTTATAGACATTGTCTATGAGATTTTCTCAAAGTTTCTTGAACTTGTGAACGCGTCCATCATTACGAATTTAATTAAAAATCAATAATCTCTGTCTGTCGTTTCAATATAGGTTTAGTTTAAACCTTTGAGTATAGACTACGTTATAATCAAAGGTTTAGACTAACAAAATTTAAAGCTAGGTATATTTTAATGGTTGTTTGAACTGCAAAAAAACATTTTTAACTATTTATAGCATAAAGCTGTTATAGATGCTGGGATTAGATTACACCCGAATTATACAAGGTGTTACAAGTTACAGTGGAATTGTCTATTTTTAACAGGTTAAATACCTTTGTCGTTGCAAAAGCTATAGCAAATGGTTTAATATATTGCCAACGATTCAATCAAAGAGTATCAGTAAGGTTACTTATTTTTACATTCTAATAACTGTGGTTAATTAGCTTACGATCAGTTACATAATTTATTTTACATAGGTTGTGTTAGTTACATCGTTATTCGTTAGTACTCTCTTTACCCAAATGTAATACTGAACCCATTTAACAAAAGCAGATTTCTGCCTATTCAAATAGGCAATTTCATATTCAATTTTTTGCCATAATTTTTGTTGGAAGTATTCCATCCTTGGTAAGCTAAACGGTTTCATTTTATTTCATCATGGCTCAACCAGCACATCCGCCATCTACAGAAACAATTTTGATGATTTATCGGTCATCACGCTAAAAAAATTATGACTTTGTCACCGCCCTCTTTTTAGATGAGAAAAATTGATTTATTCTTGCAATAACTTTATGGTGCGTGATCGTAGAAAGACATTGACATAAAGGGGGAACTTTTTGTCTGGAACACTGGCTAGGTATACGTATATCGCCAAAACAATATATTTTAAATGAAGCTTTGTCAAATGTACTTTGTACCTACATACGTAGTCTGTGGTCAGTGGCGTACTTTTGCATGGTCAAGGGGGACATATTTTTTCAAACGCAATCGCGAGTTTTCATTCCATATTATCATAAGATAAACTAAAATTAAGGAAAACAGTTGTATTTTATACCTAAGTTTACTGGCTTGATCATGTTTTTTATGTTGTCATTTTAAAGATTCATTCTTTAATAGCACCTTACGAAAAATAGTTGGCCATCCTAGATCTGTAGATGCACGCCACTAAATAATTTATGACAATTTCTCCGAAACGAAACGTATTGAAAATCTCTCAACTGTGTCTTGTACACCTCAGAAAATGGCAATGAAGAAGTATCTTTCATTGTGGTTGTATCTGCTCAAATATCAGAAAAAAATATAAACGAAATCGGCAAATTTCGGTTATTTTGGCATATCTTCGGAAGTAATCGGAATTTTCTGTTTTTTTTTAAAGCATGGTAAATCGATAAGTCTTTAATTGCGCATCTTTTCTCTAATTGGATCATCGTTGTATCGTCTATGGTGTCGGAGATCCCCATAGACACAGTGTATATCGACCTGTATCTCGGCAACGAAACATTGTAGAACCTTAGGGTTTTTTGATTTTCAACAGGAAGCTAATAGTTTCACTAACTGTCGACTGATTGATGATTCGTTCGTTCCGGAGCCTTTTATAAATTGATTTAGATCGTTTCAGCATTAGATATGTACAATCGCGTTATTTTTACGTCACAGCCTGATAGTTACTGATCTGCCACATGAAAAATGCGCTGAAGTGTAGTGATTGGCACTCTTTTTAACTTGTTTTACTTAGTTTCCCAACGCTCTTGGTGCATAAATAACGATTTCGACATGTTTTGATAAAAATCCATGCGGTCGCCAAAAATAGATCAAATTCATGTTTTGGTCAATGAGATAATGCTCTTGGTCTTTTTTCCAACGCTTTTGGTGCATAAATAACGATTTTGACATGTTTTGATCAAAATCCATGTGGTCGCCAAAAATACATCAAATTTATGCCTTGGGCATTGAGATAATGCCTCTAGTCTTTTTCCTAACGATCTTGGTGCATAAATAACGATTTTGACATGTTTTGATCAAAATCCATGTAGCCTCAAAAAAATAATTTAACATCTTGGAATCACACACATACGGTTATCAAATGTGCACGTGATGTACTCTTTGAGCATCAAAATAATGCCTTTGAAAGCTTTTACAACTCCAAATTCATGTGTAAAGAATAATTTTGGGTACATTTTGTTCTAAAGGACAAAGTCTTATAAATAGGGTGTACAAATACGTTGCCCTTAGTTTCTTAAGAATAATGGAGCTTTGTACATTCTTGTTTTCAGTATATGAAGCACTAAATAGTAAACACTGCGACAAAAGAAATGAGAGATGTATTTTTTCAGAATTTTGTTAAACAAAACAAATAGTTAACAGAACACTTGGTATACTAAACATACAAAATAAAGAAAGATTAAAAAAATAGGTATAAGCGAAGATCTTGCGTTGAGTATGCTGACATACCTACCATGTGATATTGCTGGTTCTTCAGAATCGGATATTTGAAAATACATAAAAACTATGTATTGGTTTGACATGGTATTGATAACAAAAACAAAAATCGATACACAGAATACTTAACTATGCAGTGTGTTTCAACTATTGCTAACTTTCTTATATAGAGTGTCCAGGAAGTAGGGACGACTATTAAAGTGCTACAAAACTTACAAAATGTATTGAAAATGTAAATTATACACGATGAGTTATATGTTATACCACAGATTTAAATATACTATATTTAAATCTGTGGTTATACCTACCTCTACTCATCTCTCTCGTGAAGGCGCCCTTGCTACAGTTGTTTATGGACGATCCAATTCCAGTTACGAGTACATAGTTCAATGTGGGAAGGTCATCAGATGACAAACATGAAAAACCCACAGCTGCCAACCGTCACACGACAAAATTTCAAATTATGTAGTCGCTACTTCCTAGACACCAATTATTATTGGAGCTACACAATCAGTAATGCCCGTTTGCACCGACAAATTTAAGCCGAGCTTAGCTTAAGCGTAGCTTAAAATCCATGGCAACCATCGTCTCAAAATCGTTGCCATGGATTTTAAACTACGCTTAAGGTAAGCTCTCCGCTTAAATTTGTTGGTGAAAACGGCCATAAATGCAACAAATCTGTCAGTGGTGAAATTCTAGAAACGATTGGCCATCGGGTTATCGATACATGTATTTTTTCTAATTGTACCCTGAATTGTACATATTTTGAGAGTAAATTAAATTCGGGATAAAAAATATTATATCCACTCTAAAATAAATAATAGCAGAGATACATATTAAACATTTAACCTAATGACTTTTGAATACCAACGTAAACCAATAAAAAGAAAGAATGACTTAAGTATGTTGCTTTCAAATGGTACAAAAAAATAATACATTTTTTTTTTAATTAATATAACGATTAGTGTAGGCACTTTTTGGAGCGGCCTAATTTCGCATGGTGTGATATGTTAGGAGGAGTATTAAAAATAATCGCACTGGCACCAGTATTTCTACGGTTTTAATATAAAACCTAATTATGTCTAATACTTAATTGCACAATTAGGTTTTTCTCTCACAAGAAATTCCACAAGTGTGAGAACAATCATCTATTTAAAAAAACCATCATATACGTATTGTAGCGAACTTTCTAGAGCGATATCAGGGCGTCATCACGTCGCTACCGGCGATACTAAATGAAAGCGGATATGACTAATTCTTTCTGTAACTTATGATAAGTAGGTATGCCTTCTAGACGATTGTGCTATAAATGTGACTAAAAGTAAGTGATATATAGTATTTAGATAACTATTATAAATTAATTTGATAAACATAAATCACGTAATTAAATTTACTACGGTAATGTCTACAGGTTGTGACAACAGCGCTACGGGATGAAGATTGCAGCAGTGTTGTTACAGAAGTTTTCGCCTTCGAATCCAAGTTTTGATAGTTTGATTTGATGTAGGTATTTTTTTTTAATACCTATGTATTAAAAATACATGCTCGATAACATACACAAGTACAAAAATTCTGTTTTTAATGCGCCATATACATTTATGAAATCAACTACCTACTTATTCATTTAGAATGGAACTACATAAGAATTCCAACCATTTGAACGTGGCAGTATCTCATGCTTGATGTATTTCAAACGTAAGCAGCTAATGCGGTTTTGCTTTAATCGCATTGAGGAAGTTAAGCAATAGAAGACAATTGGATTTTATATTTTACAATGCGAATAAAGACTAATAGTTTTTTTTTTGTTAAAGATAGGCAAGGATGCTAAGTGGCATCTAATCTACTTATTGGGACGTCAAATCATGCGTTGATATCTACCTATCTATCAAATTGGTAGTGTTAAGAATTATAGTGGCTTTGTGCAACGGATAAGTTTCTTTGAGAGTTTTATTGCATTATTTATAATGTATTTAAGCAGTCGAGTGGTTGCAATTCTTTCGAGCTGAAATACCTGGCGGCCTTGAAATTTTAGTAAATAATGAAGATTGTTTGACTTCGTTTTTTTTGCAATTCGTGCCGGCCGCAAGGAACTTTTCAGGCGGCGTATGTAGGTACACACAATTTTAGCATTAACACTTATCTAGTGCAGAAAGAAAATACTTACTTAAATAGATAATCCTTAACGTGTACACCATCTTGTTGAGAGGGTAAATACACACGATCTCGGCATTCCTGGTCGTTGCATCCCATCGCTAACCGCTATCATTTGCAAGGCCAACCTGTACGACTGTACATGCCAATATCCAATTTATCACTGTACCTCTAAAAAAATGTTTATATATCACCTTATCTTGTCAATGGTTTTGTATTATACAAAAAACGAGAACGTGTATACGGTTTATGTTACTCTCAGTACCCCTTCTGCTGGTTACACAATTAGTAATTTAAACTCGGGGATTTTTGTGTACATTTACTCATTTACATAATACACAATAAATACCTAATGTTTACCTTTGATATGAGTGATGCAATATTGCCGTAATTGTCTACTAAAGTGAAATAAACAAATTTGTCATTGAGTTTTATCCTAGCACTAATAAATTTATTTGTGTGATTCATATATCTTAGATTATTAATGAAATCATTATCGCATACCTGCCTACCGATTACGTACTCATATTCCACCAATTTAGCTGTAGGCAATTTTAAATTAACACCTAAAACAACAAGTTTTAGAAAATCTACGTGTACAGCTAATCTTATTGGGGGTAAACCGATCTACCACAAGATTACCAATTACTCCTACATTTTTCGATTTTCGAAATATATTTATTCCGATCATTTGTTGGTACATTTGGCATAACAATAAGATGATCATATGCATAATCCCCATCCAATGTTCATCTTTCAATAATACCTATACAAGTTAAAAAGTCTACGCACGTATGTTGATGAGACGATAGTATCTTTCCAATGCGTAACAATTATCGTAATTGCGTTTGTTGCTGCATTCTCATCGAAGTTGCCCAAAAATTGAGAGAGACCTGAGATGGAAAAAGAACAGAAGAATAATTGAATATTTAAGCATCAACAATTACCCATATATTTTAAAAGTAGCGACATCTGAGCGGACTCACTTGTCATAACTGGCGTATGCAGAACCTTATTACCTACAGGAAGAGCACAAGATTTAGGATTTAGGTCCAGTGTATTAAAGCAATCGATTTCGCACTTTCTCCGATGAAATTGGTGAATGAATATAGATTGCGCTCTATCAACTTAACCAAAAAGGGAGTATGATAGGATAACTACAAAATCTATTTCCTCATCTACATCAAAGCAATGTGTTTCCAGTTTTCTCGATGAAATTAGTGAATGCTCTTAATCTTCACTTGAACTTAATAACTATAATAATCAAGATAAGACGGAGATGGGGACAGATAGAACACAAAATTTAACGCATGTGTATCCAAACAATGTGTTTGGAAGATTCCTCGATGAAATTTGTGAATGAATAAAGATTTTGCTTTACCAACCAAAAAGGGAATATGATAGGAAAACGAAAAATGTCAAATTTGATTAAGTAGTTGAAATTGCAAAAAAAATCGTGCTGTAATTCTTGGCCGAACAATGGAAGTGATCAAAATTTCACGAAATTTGTGTTCTTTAGGTATTTAAGAACAATATTACTTTTTCAACACAACCCCTGAAACGAAAGTTATGCGCATCAGAGCACTGTTAGTTCAGGTAAGGTAGGAAATTCGGAAGAGCGTAAGTGCAAACCCTGGTGCAAACTATACGTAAGTAATTTGAAAATTAAATTCTGATTTCCGCGATAAAATTAATCAGCCCACTGCGATTTTTGAAAATAGTTATCCAGATTATGCCCCCTTATCTTTTTTAAAGGTAGTTTTAGTGGTTTTGAGAATAATCGATTCATCCAAATATTAATTTGTGAAATTTAATTTAAATTTTCCAAAATTGAATTGAAGTTTTTGCGTATAAGATTATTATTATTATTTATTATTATCCCTCTCTTGTTTTGGGCCCTCAACAGGCATGCGCCCAATTACAGAGTGACCCGCATAATGCTATTTAGAGGTGCCTCTGCAGAAGGTCTTAAGTTGGTCTATACTACTCCGGTATTTACCTTACGAATTAGGAAAACTGCAGGAAAACCTAATTCGGAGTAGCCGGTAGAATGCTCGGAACTGGTCTACGGTAATTTCCATCTCCCCCACAGATGAAAAATTCACCTCAACCCAGGTTCGAACACCCGACCTCCGGATTTATAACCCAATGCTCTACCACTGAGCCATAAATCCGATGCTAGAATTTATATTATGTAGTCATTTGTTCTTGTTTTCCCAGATGCAATCACAACTCTGGAAAGAGGGCCTTCGGGCGTTGCAACTGTAACCCACAGTAAAGTCTAACGGCTTTAGATCTATTTTTCAGTCAACGATCTGGAGACCCCGGCTGGCGGCGGCCATGCTACTGAACCACCCTTTCCAATCCATCTATTAGCCGAGGTATTACGACACCTCGTACGACACGGAGAGGAGCAGCAACTTTGCCTCTATATGACTATCCAAGTAAGTAAGTACTGTTCTGTAAACTACATCAGGCGGACGTTTTGTTTGATATATAAATGCTCACAGTAATGTTGGGTCGCCCTGTATATGACACATTTCAATTAGTCTTTAAGCGTAAATGTGGTTGTTTATTTGATATTAAACGCAATGCCGATAATTTCATTTGAATTTGGGATCAATTTTATTTTGTTCCGGAAATATTTAATGTTGTTAATTTTGTTTAAATAATTGCCTTGCATTTTGTTTATTTAAACGTGAAGTTATTACATGTTAAAAGTTTATTCTTTTGTAAAAACGTTTTCCCCAGACGTTGGGATAAGAAATTCGTTAGCGGCCCGAATTATTTAAATTTCAAGATAAGCACGTGTTATCACTGTAGATAAACACAGGTGTTTAGTAATCGAAGACAACGCAGTAACCTGTTAAGGACGAAGGAAGGAAAGAAAACTGAAAGAGAAGAATGTTGTAAATAGACGAAGCAGAAGGGAAACGAAGTCTTTTTTGGTGGTGAACGTTAATCGTTTTTTTTTTGTTTGAAGAAGGTTTTTGGTGTTCAACAGTTCAGCCATATTTGCGCGAGACAGTCAGTCTTGCCAGTTATACAGTTTTGTAGATGAAAGTTAGAGAGTCTTAAAGAAGATGTTATGAAACCGTCCATGTAAAAGTGAATGTTCGAGTTAGGCCAAGCGTTGGTGTTGTTACGTTTACTAAAAGTTAGTCGGAGTGTTGTGTTTATCAAGCGTTTTTCGCTTATGTGAACCTTTCTGTATGGTTTGTCAGCACCCATTAAAGGGAGTTTTTTCCACCACCAAAGAAGCAGTTTTACATCAGTCATTACATCGAACCTAATGTCGTCTAAATCAAGGTTCAAATGCAATTAAAGTAAGGAGTGTCATCAAAGAGTAACAAAAATCACTCCAACCCCATTTAGAGGAACGATGGATCATGTTCAAAAATAAAGAAGTATCATTACAGAAGCATCATCAATTTGATGTTTGTGTGTTCGTGTATCAAAATTTTTAAGGTTTCTAAAAATTGTCAAAAATTTATATATAATTCAAAAGGTTTCTAAAGCAATGATATTTATGTACCTACTTATTTTATGTTATATTCAAAAAAAAAACCTAAAACTTTCCATAAAATGTAGCCGCCTATTGAAATACCTACCCACATTTGCGTGCCTGAAATGTTTATTAAATGCATCTCAATTATGTATTAACTTCAAACTTTTGCGATCAATCTTTCGTAAAACGTATAAAAGGCTGAACGATCACAATTTTAGCTACAGAAATGGAGATGTCAAGCAAGACAACGCCGGCGTACTTCGATAAGTTAAAACAAATTTCCCAATTAAATGGATTTGTACTGCGGAGTAAGATGCGAAATGGTGAAAAATGTGTCCAATTTGTTTACCTGTTTGCTATGTATCTATACGCTGTACTATTTTTTTACCGAAGCTGGAATTTCGACAGTGATGAAATAGATGACTTTATATACGGCGCTGTGATAGCCAATAGTAGGTATACGTATAGTAACAACACGAACTTTTTACTTACCACACATTGTACTTAGTGATACCGCGAAGTACAATATTAAGGATACACAGGTCCAAACTGGCAGATTTGTTGAAGTCATTGGAAAATGCGAACAATTATAAAATCAAAAGGGTGTTTGAGTTACGCAAGGAACTAGAACGTGCGTTATCCACAGCGGTAAGTTTCGGCTCTTAAACTTATAATGGGTCGTCGTAAATTACAAATAACATTTTAAGAGTTCAATATTCATACCAATGGGAATTGGATCTTTCTTGGTTACTGTCATTATATGGTTCTTGACAAAGAAGCCTGGAAGCCTCCCTTTCGGTTCAATGCCTTCCTGGGCCCTAAATTACAGTTTTTCCATGTGCCTAATAATTCAACTAATTTTGTTCGCATGCATGGGCCTAGATTATGTCTTAACCGATACTATAAAGTTGTGCCTAATGCTACAACTGCAAATACATTTTAAATACTTACGAGTGAGTATTAATGAGGTGATGGATGATGCAAAAGAGGATTTTTGCTGCGAGAAAAACATAGATCCAGCCTTAGTTGACCAACACAGTGTCCCATGGTTATATCAACATGGGCAAATGAAGAAAATCATTTCGCATTACCAGTACGTTATTAAAATTGCGAATGAAGCGGAGACAATATTCAACAAGTCTGTACTGGCCAGCTTCGTGAATTTGTCATTTCTAATTTGTGCCGAGTTACTTCGCCTGACAAGTGTAAGTCGACTGACAAATAAAAAATAAAAATGCTCATTTAGTGTGAATGTATTGTATAGGTCCCAACGTTTAGTCTACAATTCTGGAAGATGTGTGTCTATGTGCTTGCAGCGTGCACGTATTTCTTCGGGGATTGCTTTTTTACACAACGCGTAATTACAGAAAATGAATATCTTGTTGATTCCTGTTATGACGTTGATTTTGTTGGCAGCAATTTACCATTTCAAAAATGTTTGCTTCTCTTTATGGCACGGACACAAAAGTCGGTAGTATTCACAATCGGAAAGTTTGCCCCAGTTACGATGGTTACCATGATTACCGTAAGTGAAAATCAAAATTCTTTCTGTTTTTAAGATTGTTCTTTTTAGATCCTAAAGGCGTCGTTCTCGTACTTTACACTGCTTCAAAAAAGACAAAATCGTGCAAGCACCTAATCACCACCCCCAAGTGGAGCTGCAGATTTGAGGATGTTAAATTTCAATTTGACAACTGCACAAAAAAAATATCTACTATGTACACTTTCACATAAACACAAAACAGCAGTAGTACCTATGGTCAATGATCCTGGCCAGATATTTTGCAGATGTGGGCAACGAGAAAGCAAAAAGCGGTGTAGATTTGGGGTTTGAACGATTATGATTTGATGAGTACGTGTTTGAAACGGTTTTGACTTATTAAGGATCCTCAGATCCTTTATAGTTTTGTATTGTCGTCCGTCCGTCCGTCCGTCCGTCCGTCCGTCCGTGTGCGCTCTAACTCTTTTTAAAAGTGGCCGATTGTGTTGAAATTTGGTATACGGGTACGTTGGACATTAAGAACGGACGCTATTGATTTTCAGGAAGCTGGTTCAACAGGAACAAAAGTTATACAACTTCGAGTGAATCGGGAACAGGAAAAACTGCGAACTCAATATAATAAAAATTAACATATTTCATTCCCTAGGTCATGTATCGAGTTCGGATTTTCGCTAGATTATTCCCTATGACTCTTAGATGTGTAACAATTCAATATAACTCTTCTCTGTGGTCTCGGTCAAAAATTTTAGAGCAAAATGTACCCAGAATTATTCTTTACACATGAATTTAGAGTTGTAAAAGCTTTCAAACGCATTATCTTGATGCTGAAAGAGTTGATAACGTGCACGTTTGATAACCGCATGTGTGTGATTCAAAAATGTTAAATTATTTTTCTGAAGCCACATGGATTTTGATCAAAATATGTCAAAATCGTTAATTATGCACCAAGATCGTTGGGAAAAAGACTACGCGCATTATCTCAATGCCCAAGACATGAATTTGATGCATTTTTTGCGACCACGTGGATTTTGATCAAAACATGTCAAAATCGTTATTTATGCACCAAGATCGTTGGGAAAAGACTAGGCGCATTATCTCAATGCCCAAGACATGACTTTGATTCATTTTTGGCGACCACGTGGATTTTGATCAAAACATGTCAAAATCGTTATTTATGCACCAAGAGCGTTGGGAAAAAGACTAAGCGCATTATCTCAATGCCGAAGACATGAATTTGATGCATTTTTGGCGACCACGTGGATTTTGATCAAAACATGTCAAAATCGTTATTTATGCACCAAGAGGGTTGGGAAAAAGACTAAGCGCATTATCTCAATGCCCAAGACATGAATTTGATGCATTTTTGGCGACCACGTGGATTTTGATCAAAACATGTCAAAATCGTTATTTATGCACCAAGATCATTGGGAAAAAGACTAGGCGCATTATCTCAACGCCCAAGACATGAATTTGATGAATTTTTGGCGAAAACGTGGATTTTGATCAAAACATGTCAAAATCGTTATTTATGCACCAAGATCGTTGGGAAAAAGATTAAGAGCATTATCTCAATGATCTAAACATGAATTTGATCTATTTTTATGGACCACATGGATTTTGATCAAAACATGTCAAAATCGTTATTTATGCACCAAGATCGTTTGGAAAAAAACCAAGAGCATTATCTCAAAGCCCAAGACATGAATTTGATGCATTTTTGTTAACTATAAAATGTATTTTGTAAGATTAAAATAAATTGTCGTTAAAAGTGATTGTAATACTGAGGATCCTTCGATATTTCGTTGTATCGGTTTATTCTTATTGTAGGTACCTGTTGGCCGATGCCGACTTGTATTTCTCACGTCAATTGTGGACGAGTTGTAATTGCCCTTGTACTAGCAACAATGTAGTACTAATTATATAACAACAACGGTCAAGCCAACAATGTGTACCACGTTGGGGCCCAGATTGCACCAACGCCACTTTATAGTACTTTTAATTTGCTCCAACTTCACAGGTGTGTTAGTGAAGTCGTGTATTTTACCCTTAGTCAATAAATAAATTGAAATAAGTAGTCTTTTTCATTTTTACAAAAAAATTTTCAAAAGAAGACGAGGCAGTAGTGTTAAAGATCTCAAAGAAAGATATTATACATTACATTTTTTTAGCAACTTCAACCCCTGCATCGTTTCTCAATCTAATTAGTGTATAAAGGCGCGTACAGACATGCAACAAAACATCGTAACGTAAGACCGGTGCGTAACAAATTTGGACGCAACTTTGCAACAGCGTAACGGTGTAACATCGTAACATTTCGGCGTCCCATCCGTTGTCGGTATTTCATCGTCGCATCAAAGGGATGTTACGCGTTCATGTTGCACGTGGTATATGCATGTTTGTACCACTTTGCGAACGTTTCCTATTTAACTTGTCAATTCACTTTAGGGCGTACTGCAGTTGAACATGGAGTGGACGGAGAATACTGTGCTAAACTTTATTGAAGTGTAGGTACAGAAAAAAAGAGATTTTGTGGGATACTAAACACCCCTTTTATTATAATCAAATTTTAAAAAAACGACGCATAGGTAGAAATTGCGCAAGAGGTCAAAATCACGACTAAATAGTGCATTACAATACAAGCTGCAGCAGCAACGTCCATTCTAACAAGAAAATTAAGAAACTGATGGGATGGCAATATGTTTCGCGTCAATGTTACAGAGCGGTGTTCTGTTGCACCTCACAATCCAATCACACCGTAACTTCGTCCTGCAACCAAAAATGTTGCAGAGCGGAGTTACGGTACGATGTTCTGTTGCATCTCTGTACGCGCCTTAAGAACGGTAAGAGGTATTTATTAAGGCGCGTACAGACATGCAACAGAACATCGTAACGTAACACCGGTGCGTAACAAGTTTGGAGGCAACTTTGCAACAGCGTAACGGTGTAACATCGTAACATTTCGGCGTCCCATCCGTTGTCGGTATTTAGTCGTCGCATCAAAGGGATGTTACGCATTGATGTTGCACGTGGTATATGCATGTTTGTACCATTTTGCGAACTTTTCCCATTTGAATTGTGGATTCACCTTAAGGCGCGTACAGACATGCAACAAAACATCGTAACGTAACACCGGTGCGTAACAAATTTGGGCGCAACTTTGCAACAGCGTAACGGTGTAACATCGTAACTTTTTGGCGTCCCATCCGTTGTCGGTATTTCATCGTCGCATCAAAGGGATGTTACGCGTTCATGTTGCACGTGGTATATGCATGTTTGTACCACTTTGCAAACGTTTCCTATATTTAAATTGTCAATTCACTTTTGGGCGTACTGCAGTTGAACATGGAGTGGACGGAGAATGCTGTGCTAAACTTTATTGAAGTGTACAGAAAAAAAGAGATTTTGTGGGATACTAAACACCCCTTTTATTATAATAAAATTTAAAAAAAACGACGCATGGGTAGAAATTGCGCAAGAGGTCAAAATCACGCACTTAATAGTGATTACAATACAAGCTGCAGCAGCAATTAAGAAACTGATGGGACGGTAATATGTTTCGCGCCAATGTCACAGAGCGGTGTTCTGTTGCATCTCGCAATCCAATCACACCGTAACTTCGTTCTGCAACCAAAAATGTTGCAGAGCGGAGTTACGTTACGATGTTCTGTTGCATGTCTGTACGCGCCTTTAGTGCGTACTGCAATTTATTGAATATGGAGTGGACGAAAGACGCTGTGCTAAGTGAAGTGTACAGAAAAAAAAAGATTTTGTTAGATAATAAGCACTCCTTTTATTATAATAAAATTTAAAATACGAGGCGTGGGTAGAAATTGCCCCAAACAAAAAAAATTAGAAACTGATGGGACGGTAATATGTTACGTGCCAGTGTTACAGAGCGATGTGTTGTTGCACCTCGCAATCCAATGACACCGTAACGTCGTGCTGCAACGAAAAATGTTGCAGAGCGAAGTTACGTTACGACGTTCTGTTGCATGTCTGTACGCGCGTTTTACAGTTTCATACGGCTAGGAAGAAGAGTATAGTCGTTACTGGGAACCAAAACAAGGATGGCCGATGATTTCCTATTCGAATTTGGCACTGAGATCCATCGTGGTGTAGGGTACGTGAGGGGGGGTTTTGTCATGGTGCAAATGAACTCCCTCTGTTAACCAGCGCTTTGCTTTGTTCCGTAAAGCTCGACGTGCATTTGTTAAGGTCTTGCCGCGTCGATTGTTGTACCTGATAGTCGATCAGCAGAAAGCATTTCCTGTCCCAGAATACCAAAGCCATCCTTCCTCGTTGACGGTGTTTGCTTGAATTTTTTACCACTTGGAGAACTGGAATGCCGCCATGTTGTTTGTTCCTTGGCGTGAAGTCGTCCTTTACAAATGAATCTAAAAATTCCTCGCAGAAACTCACGAGCACTTTCATTGAAAATAGAAACAAGTATACATTGTGCACAATACTCTCGTGAAAATATAGCGCATTTTTTTAAACCGAAATAGCTTAGTAAATGTTTGGGTTATAAAATAGTATCATGATGATATGTGTCGCCCAGTCGATTCATTTTACCTTTGAGAGTACTTTCCTCCGACACTTCGAGATATTAGCTCTGAAAGTTTTGACATCACCAATGGAAAAAGAGTCGCGCGGGAAAGTTATAGTTTGTACGAACCAATTTATTTCGATTATTTCGACACTCCATTAGAAGAAAGTTATATGCACGTTTCACTTTCAAAAACAGCGCATCTCAGGAAATAATTCCCCTTCAGACAGCGAAATTTGATGGCCGTCTGGTATAGGATAACTATTGCAAACAGGACTCTAGCACCATTCTCCTAGAAGTTCAAAACGGCAGAAGTGGGCCCGGACGGACGGAAAAACGCAATTTTCCACTTGCTTTTTATTAACGATCCTCGAAATCGTTTGCTGTCTGTCTGCCTGTCCGTCTGTCGCCCCTGTCTGTGCGCCTGTTTGTCCGTCTGTCTGTATGCCCAAGTGTAATTATAGCTTTTAAAAAATAATTCCAGTGTTTTTTGTGTACCCTTTTGTACCTATAATATACAGGGTGTTTTTTTGGGAGCTTTAGTTAAACGTTTCTGGGAAAGTAAAATAGGTAGGTTTTTGAAAAGTTGAACTTAGGAGTTACTCTGAAGGCCGAATCGTTGTAAAATATTTTCAAAATGGCCGCACTTCCGGAAACACCGGAAGTAGATAGTAACTTCGTTATTTTAAATGCCAACCCGCATTTTTTATTGCATTTTTGGATTCTACGTGAAATTTCAATCCTTTTGATACCCATATGTCGATATCTGCGATTTATGGTTTTTAAGTTATTTTGACTTTAAGAAAAAAAATTGCGGATGCAGATGGTACCTTGATAATTGATTACTTGAAAACGGTTGTAGTCATGGCAACCCATTTTTATCAGTGCATAAAGAATGAATAGGGCTTTCTTTTGGTGCACTTAAAAAAAAGTTAAGTTGCGTACAACCGCACCTATGGAGATCCAAATTTAAGAAACTTTAAAGTTTATACACTCAGTTTTTTTAAATGGAATGACCCTGTTCTTATTATTGCATGAGATAGAGAATCGAAATTGGCATATTTTGATATTACATGTTCCTATAGCTATCTTTAACAGTTTCTGACTTATTCCCATTTTATTGAATTGACACTATTTTTTTCGAATTTTCTTTTTAGTAGTCGGCCATGATTTTAAAACAATCGAATTTTAAACAAATCTAGTGACACTAATCCGTCACCTACCTGTTATAGGTGAACATAGGTTTTTCAAAAATCGAAAAATGACTCGGAGTGGTTTCATCTATTTTGGAATTTAATAAATTGTTATTTATGGTAAAATGGACAGAATCGCGACACGTGGTTGCCGTACATTCATTCGAACACTGGAACGAAATTGTATCAATTTTGGAAATGTTGTACCCCCAAATGCACTACAAACCGTTGAAGCACAAGTGATACAAAGCTCTACAACAGAATATTTAAGAGAATGAATTGAATTGCAAATGCAAGATTAACAAAATAAATTCAACGCAAAATATAAAAAACTTCGTTGAAACATTTTTGGTATGGAATTGTTGCTAGAACAGATATCACATTACCTCTCTTAATTTCCAGACTTGTTTAAGAAATTCAGTTGAACGACTGTCTAGATTTTTCAAAAATTTTCCATCCTATATCCTTAACAAAAAACTTATTTATTAATGAATTAATTAGGCTACAATAAATGATATTAACGAATCCATTCCTTGATTTGTTTAAAATTCGATTGTTCTAAAATCATGGCCAACTACTAAAAAGAAAATGCGAAAAAAATCGCATCAATTCCTAGATCAATTCAATGAAATGGGAATAAATCAGAAACTGTTAAAGATAGCTATAGGAATATGTAATATCAAAATATGCCAATTTCGATTTTCTATCTCATGCAATAATAAGAACAGGGTCATTCCATTTAAAAAAATTGAGTTTATAGACTTTAAAGTTTCTTAAATTTGGATCTCCATAGGTGCGGTTGTACGCAACTTAACTTTTTTTTAAGTACACTAAAAGAAAGCCCTATTCATTCTCTATGCACTGATAAAAATGGGTTGCCATGACTATAACCGTTTTCAAGTAATCAATTATCAAGGTACCATCTGCATCCGCCATTTTTTTTCTTAAAGTCAAAATAACTTAAAAACCATAAATGGCAGATATCGACATATGGGTATCAAAAGAATTGAAATTTCACGTAGAATCCAAAAATGCAATAAAAAAATAGGGGTTGCCCTTTAAAACAACGGAATTACTACCTACTTCCGGTGTTTCCGGAAGTGTGGCCATTTTGAAAATATTTTACATCGATTCGGCCTTCAGAGTAACTCCTAAGTTCAACTTTTCAAAAACCTACCTATTTTACTTTCCCAGAAACGTTTAACTAAAGCTCCCAAAAAAACACCCTGTATACCTAGTAACTAAACAATAATCATAATAACCTATAACGTGGCTCGCATCCTTCCACCAAATGTACAATATAAAACAAACAATTCTGACTTTTTTTAAAGTCGAAAAATTAAACACACGTTGTACCAATTTTTCGTCCTTATTATTATACATGTGTCATAATGTCCATGTACCAAGGTATGGACTCTAACGTCCCGTCCTAGGCTATGATCTGTGTCCCATTTGTCCCAATCTCCGCGTCCCATTGTCTGCGTCCCAATATTTGCGTCATACTATCCGCGTCCCAATTGTCTACGCCCTAATGTCCGCGTTCTATTGTCTGCGTCCTACTGTCTGGCGGCCTAATGTCCGGCCACCACAATGTTTTAATGTGCTATAATAACATTTTTATTCATTTAACTTTGTACAAATACTCAACAAACCGTATTTTACTAATATATTTAGACAACTTGTTTAATAGGCATTCTTTTAGTCTATCTTTACACACTGTGTCGGTTTTGCTCACGATACACAAGTTTTGCTATGCAACTTTCATTTTGACATATGCTTTATATACCTCACAAATGAAACTTCTATTGTTGTTATTACAGCAAATCGACTATTGTATACCCGACTGTAATAATTGTGCAGCGATAACAAAAATGAGTCAAGAGGAGCAAAGGCAACTTCAGTCGTGCTAAGTACTTTGGGGGGTTGCACATAATAAAAATCCGATACAACTCAATACCGAACGACCCTCAAGATCTTCGCGCACCCATCATTTTTACACACCTTAAGAGATCGATTTTGTCGCACCAGATCGGCATAGTTTGTAGAACAAATTTTTTGAATTTACATTACATTTAAATATCTCAACAAATTTTTTGATTCGGCATTGGTTTTGCTTAGATTCGAGGTTGTAGTGCATAAATAAGTACATTGTGCAAATAACACTGACCCTACATACAACATTTCATTTAAATATTTTAACAAATAAAGAAATTGGATTGTGCAAACACACCTGAACCTTACAATGAAAATCAACAGTTTGGTTGCGCATGCGCAAATTCTCGTCTGTAGAGTTACTTGAAATTTAAGGAATAGGTATGTACTAATACAGAAAATCAGACATTCATATATTCTTTGTAACAAAAGAAATCCTTTTTTTTTGGAGGTTTGGGAAGTTTCTGGACTGTCACTTTTTGGCTCGTTAGTCTACGTAGGTAGCGACCTTTCTTATATCTTTAAAAACATGTGTACCAATTTTCAAAGTGATCGGACATTTCTATACAAAGTTGCCGTGCACACGAACAGACAGATGGACAGACAGACAGCATTGCAAATTTATAAACGATCTCGGGGATCGTTAATAAAATTTTACATACTAACAAAGTAACCCAAAGAAATTGAACATCGAAAGTAGATATATCTTCATTTTGACCAAAGTTAGAGATACGTGTACACAGTTTTTTTTTAGTATTATTTATATCAGGAGTGGAACGTTACCTACTTGAGACTTAGGGAAATTTTTGAAAACCCTTCACCAAATGAATTTCCTTTTGTAAGGCAATAATCAAGACGAACCGCATATTTTGAGCATTTGCGTAACTCTGTGTGAAAAGTGCTTAGGAATTCATGTCATAGATTGTGAAAGAATTGTGAAAACGAAACAAATTAGTTTATTTTAAATATAATGTTAATGCACATTTACCAATGAAAATAAAAACCTCTGTAATCTAAAATCCACTATTTTTGTAAGAAGGGGAACGGAATGAAAAGTTGTCCACGGACTATATAGGCCCCACGTTGGGCGACAAATAATAATGCTGTGTGCATTTGCAAGCGCTTCGAGATGTTATCTTGGTGCTCAGGCAATAATACTGGACTTCTCTACCTTGATATATTATAATGTACTATTATACAACTTTTATATTTATACCTATATTTTGACAATAGTAAGTACATCTTGTATAATAACAAGCAAATTATCATATTATTATTTTCACATTGGGCGGGCACTGGATTGCCTCGGATTGGCAATGGAAGAACAAAAGTCGCGACCACTGGTCTCAGTGGCCGTTTTAAGGGTAAGGTTGGTTTCCCAGTTCTACTGAGCTTACTGGCCGTTTCGACGCTGCTTACATTTGCGTCGGATGGCTCGTTGTTGTGTTGATTGGACGAACCGCGCTGACCAATAACATGACATTTTGTGGCCGGTCCGTGCAGAACGCAGCTGGCGTATCCGTAGGCCAGAAAGACCGTACATAAAACACCAAAACAAAAATCTAGCTAGCTCTTTAGGTACATTTATTTATTAGCACGGCACAAAACTTCTCCCCGGCACAGAGGAGAAATTCGACTCTGCTCTCAGTTCACCTGTTAAATTCTAACAGATAGTGGGCCAGACCAAATACCTTAAACTCCAAACTGATCTGCAAATTTTGAATAATTAAAATGGACCGTGGGCAAGCATCTAATGAAAACACGTAAATTAGAAATGAAGTCGTTAGAATGAAATACACGGAAAATTAATGTGAAAATTACAAAAGTGCGATTTAATCGTAACACACAAAAGGAAAATGATACCAACACACAAATAATTATTACAAAAGACTAAAATTAAGATTTAACTACTTATGTACATTACTTGTCCGGAAATTGTAATCAAAATAAAAAAGGGATCCGTACACAGTTCACAAAAAATTACAATTTTCAATTAACACACTAACGACCGGGAAATCGCAGCATCTTCACTGCAGGTAGACAAGTACGAGCCAAATAAAAAAAGAACTCAACTTCAAATTCAGTCACGTTGACAAACTTTCAATGCTGGCTGTCGCTTCAACATAAATAATCCACGATGGAACTCGCAAAAAGCGAAATAAATTCTTCTATGAAACGTAACTCTGAAATTAAATTAACCGCACTTTGGTCCTAAACTTGGCGTAAAGCCGATTTTAAAAACTTCAACGAAACGTAGTTCCTCTCTCAACGTGGCAAAAGACGATTTAAAACTTCTATGAAACGTAGTTCTTCGTTGACTGTAGCTAAAACGCCCCGCTTTTTCTTGTTAACTTCATATTTAAGGCGAAACCCTTTTTCCGAAAATCAAAATTACATCAACCAATTATTATACACAGTTGACTATCCCCTCAACGTACCTTACTAGACCACAAAATACAGGTCGAATAATTTTTATAAATCAATTTGTTATCATACATTAAGAGACTTAAATTCTAGGAAAGTGTTATTTTTTCAGAAAACACTACGAAAATATTACCTAAAACCCGCACATTCAAGATAGAAATATAGCTGCGACCAAATATCGTGAATGAGGCACCAGTGTACAAATTTTGAACGAAATCAGCAAAAGAAACTCAAAAATTATTGAGTTCACACATCAGATAGACGGGCGGATGTTACTAATGTACATACTACAAAAATCGTAGATAGGTACATGCGCATTTGCGCGGTTATATGTTACTATTGACTGGCGCTATAGTACAATGTATAGGTATTTGAACATTTTGTTGGATTCCCATTAAAAATTAAATTAAAAATGACACATTACTGGCGAGGAAATATTGAAGTACAAGGCCCCGCCCTTTGGGGCCGAGTACTTTAATTTCCGAGTCAAGTAGTGCCATTTTACTGACAAGTGTTGTATTTTACCCGAAATCGTTAATATAAAATTTCAATTTTCATATAGAACATTTGATTAATTAACCAGTCTGGCAGTGATGACAGGAGTCATTATAGACATTTAGCAATGTGGCAGGTGCGGCCGGAAAAGTGACAGGTGCGGCCGGTAAAGTGACAGGCGGCAGGAAAAGTAGTCAGGTCTGCTTCCGTCATGGAAACTAACGGTTTCATGACGATTTTTGGTAAAATATCTTGTGGTCCATACAATTTACAGTTACTATCTTAGAAACTTTAGTAGCGCGGCGCTAGGTCAACACACAAAAAAATGAGAGAAATTTATGGGAACAAGTTTTCAAAATGAAGACCTTAGAAACCTTCCACAGTTGCATTTTAATCAAATGCTTCATTACTTTAGGACCAATTATTTCCCTATCCCTACAAAATATTCTTCAACAGCTACATAATTTCATACAACTTGGCAAGAGATTTTCCCTCAATTTTTGTTAGGTGTTTGATTCAACAGTAGAACATTATCACCAAACGAAAGGAACTTTCGGGCCAATAATTTTTCATTCACCAAGAAACCGAATGCGATTAACAAAGGATCGTGGCGGTACAAACAATACGTACACTTCCGTACATAGGAAGTCATGGTACAATATTCGCGGTATGAACTTCTAATCACATTATCACTATTGCGTTTTTGATATATGTAGAGCCATAAGTGTTACTCAAATTTATATTACTAGCTCCATGGAGTGCTTGCATTTTGTGTTTGCGGCAATCGTTCTTAATCATATATATTTTATAAACCTACGCGCAAATTTATAATATACTGGAGACAAGGTCGCGTAAAGAAATAATATTTTATTGATATTCATGGATCCAAAAGTTTCTACAAAATGTAACCGCCTATTGGAATAACTTACATTTACGTTCCCGAAATGTTTATTAGGTAGATGCATTTAAATTATGTATAAAGGAACTTCTAACTTTTTCGATAAATTTTTCGTGATTCGTGAAAAGGATGAGAGCTCACGTATACCTAACTTTAATAATATTTTAGTCGCCCGTAAAAGTGATGTCAAAAAATTCCCCAATTAAACGGATGTAGGTACCTACCCATTTGTAATGGTGAATTATTCTTTAACCAAAAATGGAGTTTCCAAGACAAACTTGAGGATTACGCAGCATGTGTTATGTAAGTATGCAAATGTTTAATTGGAAGAAAAGAGGGGACTAAATTCCAATCCAAATAAATCAAGGGTCTAAAATGTTTCGTTTGCAAGCTATGCCTCCGAAACTTAACATAAATAGATAATATCTACACTATCGGGTAAGTACAAAATGACTAGGAAATGCGAAAGTGCCTCGTCTGACGTCTGTTCAGGTCTCGAGCGAAAAATATTGTAACGGAAATGCTCCAGACATGACGTCGCCTTTGGCGCTCTGGAATTTTCTACGCGCGCGATAGTGGGATTATTCGAGAATGTACTGGACTTACATTGCTTGCGTGTATAAATGGTTGCGGACCGAACATCGCGGCAGTCTACTATCGAACGAGTACCTAAACATCGAGCGCGAAAATCTGATATAAATTGCGAAGTGTGAGTGATATAAAGAATCGATATAAATTGTACGGATATTATAGTGTTTTAGTTCTGTTTAATAAATATTGATATAAATCGAACCCGAATTTATAAATCACGTTACAATATGAACATAGTTGTTGGTTACATAATATACAGAGATGTTTTTCTTCCGAGTTACTGCTTGAAATTGGTAATAGGTAGGTATATAGCACGGATTCTTTACATGAGTAAGATCTGGAGACTAGAAAACAAATTCTCAGATCTAGTTTCCAAATCATTAAAACAGAACACAATATTTTCGGAAAATACTCGCAGTAAACAAAATGCTCAATTTTAATAAAATAGTTCCATATAAGTGCTACTTAAAAGCTTTATGGCCGTTTGCACAGACAAATTTAAGTATAGCTTAGCTTAAAATCCATGGCAACCATTGTCTTAACAATCGTTGCTATGGATATTAAGCTACGCTTAAGCTAAGCTTAAAGCTATACTTAAATTTGTCGGTGCAAACGGCCATTAAAGTTGTACTCAATTTTATTTAAATTTACCGCACCTCCTATCAAGTTAATGCCTTTCAGTGTGGGAAGACTGTTTTAATTACTCGAAATCCTGAATTGTACGTCAGTAGTTTTGTGACGCTACAACACTTTGCCATCTGCACAAGAAAGATGGAGGATTATGCCCTACCGTATTTGGTAGCACTTTCAGGCGCCTAGTTGGGAACACAGGATGCACAAAATCAAACAAAGCGTGGATGTGAAAGCGCAGTTAATATTCTATCAAAACCTATGTAAACAATTACCCAGCAAATGCTGAAAAAGTCGACTTTCGTAATGCTTTGAACAACATCGAACTGACCATTTTATTTCGTGCTGTGCGTTCCATTTATAATAATAATGACAGATGTCATTGGAATGCACAATGATTTGTTTCTCTTTATCTTCCCGTGCCGTTAAAGTGATAATTTATATACTCTTACTCTTGAAGAGACACTACTCATTCAAACCTATTAAAACTTCCATTTAACATCTGCTTAAAAAAATATAATTTTGTTCGTTGTTATCCACTTACGCTTTGTCAGTTGTGCGCGATGTATTTAACTTATAGTATAAATAAATTTGAGAAGTTTTTGCTTTTATTGAATGTCATCGAGATTGTTTATAACTTTGTATTGTTGTCTGTTTGTCCGTGTGCCTGACAACTTTGTTTAGGAACGTCCGATCGCTTTAAAAATTGGTACACGTGAATCTACTACCTCCGTAGTTGTAAAAAGATAGATGCATGAAGACTTTCAGGATCGTTCGGTATTTAGTTGTAGGTATATTTAATTTTCTTTTAATTCATTTGATTGAATAAGACAACATTCCTCCTGTAAGTGGAATCTTTGTTAGTTGTACCCCGTAAATTTAATCACTTGAAAAATCGAAAATTGCAGTTATTTTGAATAAAAACTTCGTTCTCGCCACCTGAAAGCTGTGTGTCACTTCTGCTACAAATCCTGGCCACGGGACTGCCTTTCGATTTGTGGTTTGGTCAATAGGGAATTTCAATTGAACATTTAATTTACTAAGAGTTCTGAGTCATGTAATCAATAATTTCGAATATTTGGAGGAACATTTTGTATTTGTGGGATGCGCTATCCACTTGTGAAGATAATTTTTATTTTGCTATTTGGTATTTAGAATAAACCAGTATTTATTTTGGTATCTAAATTGATTCTACTGTTATTACTATCCTCGTATATCTTCTCAATTTTATACGGGGAGAGTGCTCAACCCCATTGGTAAGTAGTGATCCAACTGTGCCTACTGTTGTAGGTTATAACCAGTTATAACGCTCTCCTAAAAGTGCGATTTTTGGTTTGAGCTAGAGGCCGTTCTTCTGTCAAGAAGTTGGCACATTTTTTCTCGTTAAAGGTCGTATATACAAAAAATTAGGAGAGACCGAAAAGTTTCTAAATAAAACAGGAAATTAATTTTTAGCGCATTTTCCAACGAAGTTGGGTGCAATGTCAACTGATATTTATCGAGATATCTTTTTTGAAATTTTAATCACAGACGCTTCTGTTACAGACAAACATAAATGATATTGCAAAAATTAGATGTGCGCATGCGCAGTCAGTGCCAACTTTTTTATTTATCAAGATATTTCTATGAAATTTTAACCATAGATGCCTCTTGTAAAGAAAAACATAGCGTCCATAGCTATGGCCTTTTGGGAAGTACTGATCATTCATGGAAAATGCGCTGAAGTTGGCGAAAACCTTTTTACTTGTTTATTCTATAACCTACCAGTGGGGCACCGAAAAAGGTTCAGGGGTAGAAAATGGAGCCTGACCCCCAAAAAAATCACCCTGTATATTTTCATTGCCATTGATATCACCAATGAAATAAACCCAGCGTAACGTATATTCCAAATTTCAGTACTTTTTGTCATAAAATAGGCCAAAGAATTAGCCCCCTCCGTGTATGTGCATGATATTTAGGAACACCCTGTATACGGGAGAAATATTGAATTTTATATGATAAAAGAAATTTTTTATTCGCTTTGTATTGTTGTTTTCGTCTCCAACGAAACGTGACGTCAGCAATTTTTATTTCTTAGTTCCTTTTCGCGAATGTCAATTAAAATTTTTTAATGGAATTTTACTCAGCACGCAAAACTATATCATTTAACAGTATGATACCTATCAGTGAAAACAGGAAAGTTACACCAGTTGATCTGAGATGCCCTGTATACCTCCTTTTTTTATTATAATACGATATACCTATCATACTGATTTCATACGCTCCTATCAAACTCATTACAACATTACAGCCTCCTATTACCAAATTGTGCACCACAGACGAGGTTAATTTGTTATTGATAATCAGCCCTGTGATGTATCACTAACGTTAAAGTTAAACGCATCTGTCAAACACGTCAATCAGCCCTGTGATGTATCAGAAATTTTGCGTTATTTAGTATAGGCAAAATGACGTTTTTGACAGATAACCTGCACGTTTAGTTTAACGTTTCTGATACATCACAGGGCTGATTGTCTGCTATGCTATGCTACCTTTCTAAGTTTAAATTTCTGTAGGTGACGAATTGTAATTTGTAATTTTCATAAATAAACAAAAATTGTAAAAACCCGTTCATTTCAATAGCGAGGGGGAAGTTTAAAGGAAGGTGTACTTTAGTTTACTCCCGCACCCCCCTATAAAATTGCAACCTTAAAACAGAACAATTGACAAGGGGGATACCCCTTAGCTGAAAGAAATAAAATAATCTCTGAATGAATCTAAAAACCACTTGGTCTGGTATTTTTGGGAGTCACATTTTTGGACCAATGTTTCTAGAAGGAAATTTAACACAGGAAATGTATCAGAATCTATTGAAAGTAATAGACTCTTTGATTATGCAGAGGGGGGGGGGGCACCATGGTCTCTAGACACTTCTCCGCTCGATACCTTTCTTTGGAGACATTTGAGTAACGTATAAGAGTCCACTTGACAACATTATTATGGTCGGTGTTTCTTGTGAGAACTCAGGTCTAGCCTGGTTAACTAATCGCACGGATTAAAATCAAGTAACGATTAGTGTCTGTGTCTGTGTCAAAAAACAAAAAAAAATGGAAATCTAGAGATAGTATGTAATTCAT
>NW_022170403.1:39368101-39524224 GCF_008802855.1 Photinus pyralis
TAGGATATGTGGGGGATAGGTTCAGTTTGGGAGATAATATGCAAGCAGATCATGAGCATCCTAGCCTATTTTTGAAAGTTAATATTTTTTAAATCTATATATTAAAAAAGGGAAATTTGTATTAAGAACAAGGTGTTGGCTACTGCCCAAGTCTGTAAAGCAACAATGAATAAATGAACTGAAGTGATGCTATACAGTTGGAAAGGTGATCAGGGGAAGGGTTTGAGTGCGCAAACCTATAAACGGATTGTAAGGAATCGTTTATACTCGTATCTACAAAAATTTTCGGATAAAAGCATACTTTTGAGAAAAAAAGTATGATGAAAACATTTAGAGAAACAGTTTAAAAATAAAAGGCAAGGTAAAACGACTGTATACGTACGCACAACGGCACAAAGTATCCATAACAGTTCCTCTACAGAAATATTATACGAGTATTATAATCATTTTCTTACACTATAAACCCCCATTAGTATTTGACAATCAAATTTTAGAGTATTTAGATGAATTTTACAGACTACACTTCAAAATGATAGTCTAAAGGCGCCTTTAGACTAGCAAGAAAACTCGCGCGATTTACTGTCGGGCACTACTGTCGTAAGTGTAAATGACATTTGCGAGTCCATTTGACAGAACTCGTGGAAGAATTCTCGCGACACTTTTCTTGCCAGTCTAAACAGGCAAAAGTGCAGCTCACAAAGTTCTAGACTTTTCATTTCGTTTCGATATTTCGGCGACTAAACGTGCGAGTTTTATCATATTGTGGCACGTAAATGAGTATTCTGCTTTTGGAAAAAAAATTCCCTTTATGTGATGGTTTTGTCCGTTTGTCTGTCTGTTCCTTATATAATTCGAAAACGAAAAGAGACAGCGATCTCAAACCTTTGCCAATCGATTTCTACGAGTGCAAGGATCGGTGGTAGTGAATATGAGCTGGATCAAAAGTTTAGTTTCCGAATACGAGTGGCAAAATTCCCCTACTGAAAATCGTATGCGATTCTTCATATCTTTTTAATTTTGCTTCCCGCTTGCTCCTCAAGGTCTACCGCTGATATACGAATAAAATTTTTAAATTGTTGGGATTGATTCTGTGATTCTCAGCGCATCAAATAATGTCTGGTGGCCCCATACTTCTTGAGATCCATTCTCTCATCCAACACGTCTTTTCACATTATTGCATAAAACTACTACAGCTGCGGCAACACAACGATGTCCTATTGGAGCCATAAGGTCAGATAAGTACTCGAAAATAGATGCTAGGCATCAACTGACAGAATTTGCGGAAGTTAAAAGTGCTGATAGGCTGCTAGTGCAAACAGTTTTGTGAGAAATTGCGACAGCAGTGGCTCCCCCAACTTGCCAGATAGTTTATCGCGACACTTATTGCTCAAAGTGTAAATACATGTGGAGATTGTCGCAAGTAACTTGCTAGTCTATCTGCGCCTTAAGAGAGTTGTAGGTTGCGCTAACTTCTATAAATAATTGTTTGTTGAGTTTGTTCCTTCTATCTTTGCGCACAGAAACAATAATTATTAAGCAGGTACGGGAAGCTGCCCCATAACCGGATGTGTAATTTTGCATATTTGATATCTTTTTGTCGCATGCAAGACTTTGAACCCCGACACAAAGCACGGTCGTTTGACAATCGGCTTTTAGGGAAGGGTTGTATGCGTCCCGCACTAATGGACTGGTTTTACTGTTATAAATAGAATTGCTGTTTAATGTATATAGGGACTTTCAAATTGGAGCTTTGAGAGACAATGACACTTAGTCTACTTAACATGTAAGTAAGCGGTTGTATAATGATTAAATAAATCCCATTACGCAAGGAGAAAGGGCTACTAAATATTCTAATTCATACTCTCAAGAGCTTATGAGATCTGAGAAATTATTCATCGTAGGTAGTGGCTGCTATTATTACGAAGCCATAACTTAAGCTCGATCTTTGCAAGTTAGCAGTAACGAGTATTTGCGGAACGAAGCATATAAAGGCTGGAAATGCGCAAATAAGAAATGCTGATTAAGGTAGAAAACGTTTTATAAATTTGTCACTTAAGTTAATGCAAAAAAATCTACCCCACTAAATTAATCTTCGTAGACACCTGTAGAACACTACCATTATTCATATAAATTGCAGGTGTAAAGGCTTAAAGTTGATGTTACTACAATATGCAATATAAACAGATAGTTCGGTCACGAAACCTTTGTATTGGTAGAGAAAGTTTGCACGACTCTGATTATATAATTGGTTTAGCTACTATCACGAAACAAACTCGACATTCTCTATCTGCAGAGCGGCATAGAAGTATGCAACCGAGAAAATACATCTTCCCACACGATTATTAATTTATAGCAACGGCATAGGGATTCTTACTATAAAGCTCTCACTTTACGTTTTCGTCAGCTTCTTTTGCCATTTGTCAAGCTGCTCATGACCAACTATATAGCAAACGTAACTGGCAGATTCTGCAATATTCAAGAGGAAAGCCGTCAACCTCCGTCAAGTAGTTATACTAAATTTTGAATATTCCCGTTACACTTCAATTTTGCCAAACGGAATCCCCCTCATTTATTTATTTATGTCTTAATTATATTTCTACTTTTCTCCCGTCTATTTCGGATATGTCGTTTCTTCTCTTAGTCCTGAAACGCCGATTTGTACGAGAGGAGACCTAAAGTCATACCTGAAACAAGCCATGGCGGTCTAGTTGACATCCAATGAAAGTTTGCTTCTGATATTACAAACAGCCAAACTAAATAACTAAAGAAACAATTAATAGACGGAAGGATTAAGGTCGCGGAGTTCATACAAATTTCGGTAATTATAAGTAACTAAAGATAGGTACTAAACTAATTTTCTTGTAAATGTAAAAACTAGTACATCTACCTTCACGAATTAAGTTGAAATTTACTTATATTTTCATTACTTGCAGTTTTTCTTTATTGAAATACATCGATTCAAAACGCTACTATACAGGGTGTTAATGACCACGTGATATATCAAAACCGTTTGCGCACGATTTCCGAATTACGAGCAGCTGTGGAAGAAGAAGAATAAAACGCAACAGCAACATGTCTTGCAAAAAAATGAAGAAGAGTGGATAACCGTCTTAATAGTGGTGGCGAGCACTATCACATCGTTATTAACAAGTTGTACAAGCAATAAAATCGTTTCATTTTTTGTATTAATTTGCTATTTGTGTAATTTTGCATAATTTGGAAACTCAAAAGGTTAAACCGTTGATTGCGGTTAAACGTCAAAAGTTTACTTTATTTTGAATTTTAAGGTTATGTTTTACTATTGGTGCACTATCACGTCTTTTGCGGCAAATGATTACTAACGTTATGATTAATTGAAGCGGCGCAGCAACCGCTTCAAAATTGATCTCACTGTATTTTACTGATTCAAACAGTATTCAGTATTTAAAAATTAGGAGGTAAAACAGAATGATACCTACCTCGAAAAGCTTTAGATTTATAAATTCCAGGAATATATTGGCGATAAGAAAACTGTTACAGAATTGTTGAAGAAGTAAGAGTTTACGATAATAATAACATGCGTACGTACAAGTAAACGTTTTGAGATAGTGTACTATTTTAGTTTTAACGGATAGTACACAATAATGAATAGATCGTGTCCTTAAAGTTAGAGTGTGACTAATAAGGAAATCCTGTAAACTGTCGCGTTTCTGTTCTCGATTTCGTCTCAATCCCAATCATAATTCCTCACTCTTGCTTAGAACAATTATCTACCTAAGAAGAAGATATGAATTACGGCAATTTCAGGAAGTAATATTAAAAGAATTTGCAAGAGAAGAGATATAAATCCTATTATTCTAAGAAGATATAGAATTATTAAAGTTGAACGCAATTAACATTCCCAGTCCATTCTGGCATTGCGCGGCGCACACTAATTTTCCAATTCCAGGCAATCTGCCGACTTCCACTTGGCGTCATCTCCGGAGCTCCATCAGTGGCAGCCTCCAATGAGCAATTATATCTTCCCGACAGCTTTTAATTTCGCGCCCTCATAGAACTTCTCGCAGTGCTCTAAATAAATAATTGATGACATCCCAGACCGTATTCACCGTCATGATGATATAAGATTTAATTTAAAAACAATTTCCCCAGATGGTGCACAAAGTAGAACAAACAGGCGCTTTGGTAGCAACTTTGTAGAAAACGAGCCGCTACCGCTTGAGGCGCAGTTTGTGATTATGCATTACACAAACAGTAATGAAATACAGTATGTGGCTCCTTTATAATTAGTATACTGGCCACGATAGATATATTTACCCAAGATAAAAAATGGGAATTAAAGCCACCAAAGGGAAATAAATATGCATCAGCCTGGGTTGGGCTACTCGTTTAAAAATGGATTACAGGGCGTGTCATTGAAAAGCATAGCCGTAATTCGAACGTGACTGTAAAAGATATAAAAAGTAACTAAAGGGATTAAATGATTAGCGAATTTATATGTAGCTTTTGCACGTACAAATAAATTGTCTCTTTTATTGTACTCCAAATACGTTTTTTTTGTAAGAACTAACGAAATAATGTACTAACGAATCGAATCTATATATACGTACTCGATGATATTAAGCTCTTTCGCCTTTAATTAAGGGCCAAGGGAGGTCTGAAAATAAAGGAAATCAATTTGACGTTGATGTAGTTATATTGCGGTTACCTTCGTGTTAGCCAAACCCTTAAAAATTCTTGTATGAGGATTACGTTATCACATTCAAAACAGTGACCCAATTTTTTTCTTATATAATGGGAAATGGAGAAATGTACAACAAACTTGATTAAAAAGTGTCAAGCGGAACGGTTATTAAAAGGGCACATAATGTGTGAACGACTTCCTTGTCTCGCACGAGTCTTTTAACGAGAATTTTTTTAATATAATAAGTTGCCGTCATTTCCGCACTTTGACAATATAAGTAGTAGGTCATTTTCTTTTAATTAACTAATTTCATAGCTACGTATAGCGTCTTTATTTTATAGCATAATAAATAACGGCTTTATTTTCACTAAAATTTACGCACATGTCACTTTATAATGCATTCAGAAATAACAACGGTCACTCTTCGGTAATAAAATATTAAATAATGTATTGCGTAACCCATACCCGAAGGGAATTCCGTGACTTGAAGAAATCGAAACCTTTTGCTAACAATTAAAGCTAGCAATCAATACTAACTGTCATACATATTGCCCACAGGGTATCCATCATCAAGAGTGAAGGGTAGGGTCGCCCTCAAAGCCTGTTAATTTCCCATTATTTATATTTGAAATATATTACGAATATGCCTTTCTCGGTGGTGGATTTTATTTTAAGTTGAAATTTTAAAAACGTCAAATGTCAAGCTCAAATTAACATTATGTGGAAAGCTGTAGAGGTTAATTGTCATGAATTTGGGTGCGCGGAACACGTACATATTGTAAAAGAACAATAACATTCTGCCCTAATGGATAATTTCCCATACGAATTAATGTTCGTACTTGACTGCACCAGCCACGAATCAGCAAATCGTTATTACTTTCCCACGTTTATATAACAAAAGTAGTGTTTTCCTCAATTCTCCGGTTTAGTGACAGTGGTCCCAAACAAAAAAATCAGATATTAATCGAAATCAATAACGTCAGCTGGATCTGTCCTGCTTTAACTCCTTTATTTTTATTTTGACTTCTTTTTCCCATTTGTGTACATAGGCGGCGTTCATAATATGGACCAGTTTCCCAGTTTGCTTTGACTTGCAACCTTCTAACTTTGTAACGGGAGCCCGCAATGAAGTTAGAATTATTTTCGAATTTCGTATGTGTATTAGTACAACCAAGGAAAATCTCACATGTATTGCTTCATGGAAATAGTACTTGGGAGAAGAATTACTGGAATCAGCAAGGTTGCGTTCGGAAAATCGTGAGTTGAACTGTTCGTTTGGTTTCGTATTTTTATGGTACATCTATCTAACATTCCGCTATTAGCCATATGCCATATGTAGTAGAAATAATGCTTGTACATATAAACTTAACACATCTACCAAACTTACAAAAAATATTATTAATAAATCTAGGTATACTATCAGAACGACACACCACCTTGTAATATCATTAAAGATAACATTGTTACTACCACCAGCAGCTGGTTTCATTAAACAATACTTTGAACTATTTAAATGTTGAACATCGTGACTAATATAAATTGAACATAATTTAGAATTCTATTAGTTCCATAAATGGAAGGTAGGGACACAAGAGAGTACGATTCTAAAAGAGCGATTAAAGATTCATAATACGGATGTGTTCGTTATGTCTCACTTCACACGTTTTTATAATGGCAAAAAGTGATGGAAATACTTCATACATAGGAATCTGAAAGAGTAACATCCAATTTTAAACATTCGTAATAATCGTGAAAGTGGAATACCCACCAGATAAGTTTTTTCCCTTTAGAAGACAAACTTTTAAATTCTAAGAAATTGTATGAACATTTCGTATAAGGTCCCCGTTTGTCGTTGGTATTTGAGTTATTCTCCAGAATACGTAATTTAATTTTTTATATGTGGAGTTATTCTTGATAATAGGTTTTACAAATTTTATTTTTCATAAAAATTGTAAAATGAGTTTGATTTAATTGGTTATTCACATATAAGTAAAGCTGTTTATTATCCAAGCCTGTTAATACTAAGGATTCGTTGGTAATAGGGAATGCAATCCCGCAGCAAAATCTCAATCCCGGTATTTGCGGGATCGTTAGATGTTAATCCCGCGGGATCCCGGTATTTGTGGGATCCCGCAAAATTTTAAATAAATTGGCAAATAAGCAATTTTGTGCAGTTAACTTCTGTATTAAAATAAAGCGCTAATTATCACAATATTCAACAAAAAAGTACCTTCAGCCTAACTTAGAACTCAAAAAAATCACCTGTAAAGCCCAAAAGGTGAACTTCTAAAGTGCCTCAAAAATCATAGTACATTTTTAACGAAAAAAGTTTAACAATTATTTAAAAAATAACTTCTCCGCTATGCGTTTCATTAACAAAGTAAACAGTGTCGTCCCCTTGGTCGACAAATTCCTCAGTCCCGCAAATCCCGCGGGATCCCGCTCCATTTATGTGCGGGATTAATCCCGCAAAAATGCTGGGGGATCCCGGTATTTTGGGGATCCCGCGATCCCGGTATTGCATTCCGTAGTTGTTAAACTGAAAGAATTGATTTACAAATTTACTAATCGTCTCCGAAAACTTTCATAAATGAGTCCTAGTTTTAAAATGTCACCTCGTGTATTATGAATAATGTTAGGGGTACCTTTTATAACTCGATGGGATTTAGTACCTAATGTTTATACAAACGCGTTACAAAATACGGTGAGATTTTATGTACCTTGTATTTACTGAAATGCAAATTCGTAGACCGAATGAATAGCTTTATGAATTATTAAAAATACAGCAAGCCGAACAAAATGTAAGTTTAATGCAATTTTCTAGTTGTTTAATTACCACGTTACCAAAAAAGGGAATATTTTATTTGGAATATAGCAACATTAGCGAAATGCACGGATTTATAATGCAAGTCATGAGACATTCAAAGGGGTTTGTTGGTGGTCTTATAAATTATCATGAAACTCGTATGAATCATTCATGATATAAAAACCGGCGCAAAGTGGTAGCGAAACTTGTTTAGTAATTAAGGCTTATTACATTGAATTTGCATACATCGCCAGATTTATTGTTGTTATTGCCATTAAGGCATTTACATTCGGCAAACTATTCTGCACAAAACCCAACACTATTTTAGAGAAGATTAAATTAAGTGTTCACTTTGTCTGTTCTCATATTTTACTATTCATTGCTCTACCTTAGCTGTGCACGCAATCGTTAAATTTTGTATTAGCAGTAGACAAAGAACAGTTCAGACTGTACCAATCAAACAACACCATTTCCACAAAATTGATCAATGTTATCGTACCTGTCGAGCGTGTTAATGGTAATGAAAGTAGAATAAAATATTAGAAAAGGAAACCACAAACCCGTATGCAATGCTTGATTAAATCAAAGTGCGCTAAATTGAAATTTGAGGTATAATAAATTAAATTTGGCAGAATGCAGCGCCTGCCAAAGCAATGAAACTAAAATAACCTTATACATCAGAATTGGAGAAAATTCATGCCATTCTCTACCGAATCGTGAAACGCACCGGCGCTTCCTCATGGCCTATTGAGATTTATGAGATACAGAATAGCATTGTGTCGCGTATGTGTTTATAGCTAAGATATAAAAAAAAACTTTTGAAACTGTTTCGGATATCTCTTTGAAATAAAAGAATTGGATCAAAAGAAATAAATTGTAGAATTCATAAATGTAATATCGATTTTCCTATAATTTAGACCGGAGCGACTAACATTAGAGCAACCTTATTTTGATAGAAAGTTGCAACTTTTCCCTTGTTAAAAAATGCAATTAAAATGAAACCCATTTATGAGGATAATGGATATAAAAAACCAACTCAATGAGGTTGATTACTACGATATCTGATGTTTTAAATGATTTTGAATAGCAGTTTTATTGTCGTCCCCATCCAATCTTTTTAATTTCTCCGGGGGATAATATAGTGATATTTATGACGTTGATAACTTTAACATTGTTAATCGTAACAATTTATAACTCGTAAAGTTGTGGATTACAATGGAACAAGTACTTACTTTTATATGTACAGATACTATCTACGTTTATAATGTCAACTTAAAAACGTCAAACAAAGACAAAGTTTTAATATATAATGAATTGTGGTAACTTAATAGTAGTGTGCGTAAATGCGCAATCGTAAATAAATTGCTTTATGTACAAGAAACCACTGTGAATATTTCTCTAAGTAATAAAGAAGCTAGATAACGATAATAGGGGCGAAACACTTTAATACACCTTAAAATAAAATACGAATTAGTTTCGGTGGAATATGGTTTAATATTTTTGAAACACGAAAATAGACAACATTCAATGGTTACTTAATGAAGTCATTCATAACCTGATCCTACACCAGCCCACATTTCTTACGTTCTTTGCGAGGTTCTTTGTGGAAAAGTGCCCTTTCTACGGATTACAAAAAAATATTGCATCATCCGTAAACTTCGGTAAAAAATAAAAACTATTTTGCAAAATTTCTTTTTTTCAGGATCTCCGAAAGTAGTCGGAATTTTTTCAGTTTCAAAACGGTATTTTTGTTAAGCATCAAAATACGCAACTTTACCAAATTTAGACTACCTTACAGTTTCTGAGCTGAGATCCCCATGGTGGCCATCGAATTTTTTTCATTTACTACATGCCCTTCTAAAAATCGTATAGTTGTCCGCAGGATGCCAGTTCGACTGTCCGCTCGTTCGTCTATCTGTCCATCCGTCTGTGCACATGATAATTCTCAAAGTCAGTAAGTTCTCGTGATATAGAAATTTGGTGTATACATTCCCCTTTGGTGCAAGTAAAAACCAAAAGCTACGAGCTCATTAGCAGTCAGCATAAAAGTTCACATGAAAGGAGTTGCCTGCCGGATCCCTCGATAGGTACACCGTTGTATCGATTTGTCTGAACACCATTTTTAAGCAAAATTAGTTGCATGTGATATACACAATGGAGCCGACAATGCCTCTTGCAACATTCTCCTTTCGTGATATAATAAAATATGCAACCCACGTCGATCATAAATTTAAGCAGTATTTCGTCTTATACTCTGGAATCCTGGACACATATGAATGTATATGGGATCGGTTTACAATATGAAATCATAACGGTTACACGATCGCCAATAATGTAATAATCGGAATCTTCCGAAATATATCGCGTTCTGATATAAGCGTGCACCCTGAATAAAAAGTAACGTGTGACGCTCACATTAAGGGTAACTTTTTAATAAATTTATGTGATAAAATCAAGATGGCGTTAAATTATATGCATACTTTGTTAACCACTCATATCAGTCTCTATCTAAGTTATCGTGACTACTTTCAATTAAACCTCCAAGAAGAGTTAAATTAATTAAACCAGTTTAAGAATTTTGTGAAATATTTAATCTACAATAATTTCACTTGTGGACATGTAAAAAAAAAGTGCAAAGTTTTCACCAAAAAATTTCTTATCGATACAAAATCTAGTAAGTTATTAAAAACATATTCTGCGTTTTGGCATGTTTTCTTATACTTATAGATCACAACATATGTCATGCTTTCACGAGAAGATTCATAGCATGCGCATGTTCCTGATAAGAACGCACAGCTTAAAATTCGAGAAACTAAATTTACGATATTAAAAGCATAAGTTTATCAGAGCGTGAACTACGAAACATGAGGGTTGATCCGATGTATCGAAAATAAGAAATATCCTCATCTATTTCTTTCTCCTTTAAAATGAGTTCAAAACAATTTTCGTTGGCAGTCAGCGTTTTAAAACGAAAAGAAGCAAATACATCGACAATACTTTGTGATTCAACACTTCTCTCACCATTCTCAATTTTTTCGGTGCAAGTAGGTATGCTGTTAGTTTTGCTGCTGGTACAATTATGTACCTATGTATGTATAAATAGAAAAAAAATTGTTTTTTTTTCAAATTTTGTTGCAAGCACCTGGCAAGGTTTAAGACTTGACTAAATAATTTGCCTTATTTAAAAATTTACAAAAAAATTCCTCTCTTTAAAAATATAAGGGTTCATTTACCCCGCTATACTCCCCAGCCCCGTCTTTTCGGTATCTTTTATGGTAAAGGAATTATGATCCGAGGGGTCTTTAGGTGCTATACCCTGTATAAAAACCGTTGATCTAACCGGTATCTTATTTTCACTGTTATGCTTTTCATATTTTCATTTTCATACCATAGGTATGAATATAGACAGGGGGCTGTAACAGGTAACACCTATAACCGGAATACTTGTCCTGCCGCCTGTAGTCCAATCAAGATGTACATCCGTGCTTGCAAAAGGTCCGGTCGTTCTGAATTTTTTATATGTTCTTAGTACCTAAACCAACAATAAAAAACCAGATTTGCAATTTCCAAAATGCTGTGCGATCGGCGGTATATCCAAAAAACCATGAAATTTTCGGACTTTTATCAGTTTTTACTCAATATCACGGTGAAAGAAGGGTCTGATCGGTATAGTCACGCTATAATCTTATTTTAAAGACTAAATTTGCTACAATTTGCGAGGTCTATTCAGCCATTGGTTCCCAAGATACAGTTCTTGGAAAATAGGAATTTTTTTTTTTAAATGATTTTTTTTCAAGATCAAGAGCGCATTTTCCAACGAAGTTGGGTGCGCTATTGCAGCCACTTTCTCGGTCCGTCCGTCTGTCCGAGGCCTTAACTACTCCTACAGTTTGCAAGATATTAAGTTCGTTCTTTTTGCATTCGGTAGTGTACTGTATAGCTCTAGCACCTGAGCCAAGAAAAATCCTGAGAATTAAACTGCGCAATGTCAACTTCCTTATTTATTAATATAGTTAAAATTTTAACCACAGATACTTCTGGTGAATTCAAATATATCGCATATCGTAAAAAACAGTTGTGCGTGTGCGCAGACTGTGCAACGGCTCTTATTGATGGAGATATTTCTTTGAAATTTTAACCAAAGTTGCTTTTAGTGTAAGCAAACGTATCGTATATTGTAAACATCAGATTAATGCGCGTATGCGCAGGATGCGCACTATCAACTGTTATTTATCGAGATATCTTTTTGAAATTTTAATCGCAGATGCTTCTCTTTAAGGCAAACATTGCTGATAGTGCATAAATTAAATGTGCTGGGCAACGCCAACTTTTTTTTCGTCACGGGATCCTTCTTTTATGTGAAGGGGAAACAAAAATATAGCTCTGTTCGCGGAGACATATTTCTTAATTATTGCTACAACATAATTTCATATAATATTTGACGCGGGATTCGTATTTTAGAAGATATTTTACAAAAAAAGTGGCCATTTTGAAAAAAAATCATTAAAAAAAATCCTATTTTCGAAGAACTGTATCTTGGGAATCAATGGCTGTATAGACCCCGCGCTAGTCTCAAATTGTAGAAAATTTAGTCTATTTTAAAAGATTACAGAATGAATATATCGATCAGACCCTTCCTTCACCGAGATATGGAGTAAAAACTGAAAAAAGTCCGAAAAATTTATGGTTTTTTGGATATACCGCCGATCGCACAGCGCTTTGGAAATTGCAAATCTGGTTTTTTATTGTTTGTTTAGGTCCTAACAACATATAAAAAATTCAGAACGACCCAGGGAACGACCGGACCTTTTGCAAGCACGACCCCCTTTTCATGTTTAAATTTCCAGGACTACTGCCTCTTTACCGGATTTCTGTAAATCTGACACATTAAATTAATAAAAAGTCTCGTAATTCAATATTCCCTCGTCAAATATTTGTCATTTTCCTGACTTTTATGTACATAAATATTATATAGGGTCTTCCTGAAAAAAAAATTGTAACTTTTTCGTGTCTTACTGTAAAGTTTATAACCTGTAATTAAACATCTCATATACAAAACTTTTTTTTCTAATTGCAACATGTCAGGAAACAACATACAATATCGTAAAACTTTCAAATTTTGTCATGCAACCGACGACATGCCGATATTGGCCGAGCGTCGCTTACGTCACTACGCAAGTTGCCGATCGGGAGTTATATTAGTGCATGACACTGATAGGAGTTCGATTCGACTTATTATGGCAATCTGCCATAAACTGAGTTCTGACTGGTTCGTAAAGGGGCAGTTAGATAGTCTGCCAAAGGTTGAAGTGTTAATGGTCGCCGCCTTTTTCTCGAAAAGTGAGTTTTTCCATGCCACTCGTTTGAGTGGAGTCAAAGCCCAGAAGCAAATCTGTTATGGTTCATAGGAAGTATAACATCCAGTTTTGTGTGTATAGTGCAAGGTATAGTGTAGGTACCTAATAAAGTATGCACCTTACGGGTTTCAACGAGAAAATTAGGGTGTTGGATATGTGGAAGTGAAAATAGAGAAAAATGTGTGCACTGTAAGGGCACAGATATGCCCAGAACAGAGTTCGAAGTAAATCATATTCTGAATTGCAATTACAATATTACATATCGATGGATTTTCGTCGATAACTGACTGAAAGTAAATCGACATTATGTACTTTAATTAATTAGAATCGTCTTCACAACAATACAAATGGGATGTCAAACTCGCGGTATCACGTCGAACTTTTTTCGTATATTTTCTGTTGGGACGTTTATATACAATTTATTAGGTTCGCGATGACTTCTGCTATCACACCCAGGCACAAATGCAATAATTATTCGACGCCTTTTTCCGTCAAAACGACGTTTTCTTTCTCTGAAGCGATTGTAAGCAATGCTACGGCTGAGCGCCAACGTGCGTTGTGACGTCACAGCAACGTGGCGGTCATTCGAAACTTTTCAAACGCCGTTCATTTTAGAATCGTGTTTGCTAATCACAACGATTTCTCTTGACAAAAAAATGAGTACCACTAATTTTTTTAATGTGCTTGGAGTTCATTTTCAAGGTTTTTGAAAAAACGCGGAAAACCCAATTATGGTTCCACCTTATACAAAAATGTTCATTTTATACATCCATTAAGTGTAATTAGAAACTACTTTTATTTTTCCATTTGGTGCAGCAAAATGAGGTTTCTATTTATAGAATGGAATTCATAAACACTATTTCACAATATTATGGGCCCCATTCAGGCTTTGCCACTATAAATCATTTTTTTTAACATTCCAGCACCATCGACGATATTGCGTCATTTGACAATTGAGGAACACGAAAATATAATTTCGTTAGTATACGGGGTCGAACCGAGGGTCTAACTGAATAATGTCATGTCGGACGGATTACTATACATGAAATTAAGGAAATTTGTATAAGAATAGTGTTCTGATTGCGGTTCAATGGAACCCAAATAAACAGTTTACTTAATATGTTGGTTATATACTGTATAGGTACATTCTTTTAAGGTAAATTTTTGATAATAAGAGTCTTTACGAAACTGTTATGAAAACTCAGATATATAATTCAGCACTATCAAGGTTCGAACAATAATAAATGCCATGAGTATCGTAAAGGTAATAATAAAAGTTTGACAGTGAAAATAAAAATTGGTGTTAAAACAATATATTGGCAGTTCATTGATCGTTAGTTATAATAATAAGATTTAATTTTATCGTAAAAGAGAAAGAGTTATTTTAACGTCAAATAGTTTATCCAACGGAACATGTACCAGTCAGCAATCGTTGCTAAATTTAGACGAAATAGTTTGCAATACGGTTTTAACTCCGGCGATTTTTAAAATAATAAATAATGAGTATAATGATTGAACGGTAACAGAGAGTAGTAGTTGTAAATTTCAAATCTCTAAACTTAGTATAGGCTGCAACGCAAATAAGCAAAATCCCAAAATAGAAGATAGATAGTTTTTAATTTATTGGCATAAATTTAAAAACGTTGATTGGGCAACACGATAAGTGAAATGTGCTGGCGTCACGAACTAGGGCGAAAAATTGATGGCGGGATTTTTATACGAATTGTAGTAATTTGTAAATTTGAAATCCGTACAAACAAAAGTCAATCTACAGTGAACAAAATTCGATTTAACTTCCTGCTTTGATCTCCTTTCTTTGAGACAAAATTCAATCGGAAAACTAAAAGGCACGTGTGGATGACACTTTTTGTCCTACAAAGTTATCCCGTAACGAATTTTAAGTTTTGAAATGAATTCATGTTATTACCTTTATTAATTATCATTCTACCTAGCACCATCTCACAGCTGCAAGGTGTTGTGTCGTCACGTAGTACAGAACCTTCTGCGTCTCTCATAATAATTAAAATTGTTGTGCAGGCTTCACGGCAATTAGAAGAAAACCGTATAAATTAAAGAGAACGGGGTAGCAATCGATTAAAGTAGTAATTACTTACAAAACGATACTAATGTGTGAAGGGGCACATAACGATAAGGTAAATGGCATGATAGCACGAACGCAGCCTTTAACAAAATGAATTAAATGATTTATACCTAGTCTAAAGTAACACGTCAATCTATCTTTGAGAATTATGGTTAAACATCATTTATCCAAAATTATTTACAATCGATAGTTTTAAGGTCTTTGCTAATCCCAAATGGAGTACACCCCACTCTATCGTGATGGCTATGAAACTATATGCTATTTAAGTAAGTTAATTAATACGCGGATTACCTACAGATCACCGGCGTGATTTGATTTGGAATCTATAAAGATGTCTGTGAACCTTGTAGAAATCGTAGGGTATTTTTTTTCTATACTACTAAAGGTATCGAGACGGTTAAACGGTGGAGGGATTGTAAATTTTTTGTTAGACAGAAAGAAAGAGAGAGAGAGAAAGAGAGAGAGAATGAAAAATATTTTTTTTTGTTTTTGAATATAAAATATAAACATCTTGATACATATGCATAATGAATAATAAAAAATAAGAGTCACAGTTTGAAATTTTTTAAAATAATGTTCACAGAATTCCCGTATTCGTAGCGAACGCATTACGCTCTGTTTCGCATTTTAAATATGCTATGGGGTGTCTTCCCATCATGAGATACGTTATCGCATTCTACTCTCAAATATAGAAATATAGTATGTATGGTCACAGGTCGGCATCGGCGCGTTAATTCGTAAACACGATCCCGTCACACTGTGCAATTAAATATTAATTATTAGTGATAGAAGTGATATATAATACACATAAAGAATGACTTAGCACTGTTAACCTGTAAAGAAAATGTCAGGTGTATTTATGTATTCCTTTTAATCAGTGATTAACCTTAATAACCGTTGGTGAAACCGGCCATTAATGTGCTCTCCTTTAGTTAGTGAGGAAGATGTCATTAAGAACCTTAAGCAGAAAACCACAACTGGATTGGATGGATTTCCATCGATCGTTATAAGGGATTGTTGGCCGGTCTTAGTGAAACCTTTAAACCATTTTTTTAATCTTATTATTTGGGCGTCGGAATTTCCAGTAACGTGGAGGTGCACTAAAGTGATACCAATCCTGAAATCGAGAGATCAAACGGACATTTCAAACTACATACAAATATCTCTGCTCATCATTTTTCGAAAGTGTGAATGCGTATTACATGAAAAAATCTTCAATTTTGATATGAATTTCTTATCTAAGGATCAACACGCGTTCATTCCAAGGCGATCTACTTGTACGAATTTGGTGAATTTTATTCAATATGTATCTAATAATAATAATCATATTTATAGAGAACAGTGTGGTAGTAAATGGGTACACCTCTTTTGCATACGTATCACCGGTGTTCCCGAGGGATCAAAATTCAGACCACTATAATTTTTCTCAATTGTCGTTAATAGTCTAGGCGATAGAGACTGTAAAATTGACTGTAAAATTGGCAAACTGGACATTTTGAGGTGGAAAAGAAAAAAATGGTGGAATATGTTCAGTTAGGTATCAGAAACAACATATTAAAAATCCCACCCTCCAAACCCTGTGCTAAAGGCTCCAGCCACCCCACCATCCCCCAAAAACCCTGTTTTCGCTCTTTTTGGCTGATATCTCGCGATCTATTAGGTCTATATGAAATATTTTTAGCTGAAAATATTTCTCGGGAAATTTCATACAAGGTACATACTCAGAAGTTAGCCAAGGTGTATCTCTTAGCCTAGGAAATTCATAAAAGAGGCGAAAATCATCAATTTTTGTGGCTTAGTGGATTGATAAAGACACTAAACCTTCCCCATACTTCTTTTAATTATTTTAAATAATTAAAAGAAGTAAGGTTTAATTATTTTACATAATTAAAAGAAGTATGGGGAAGGTTTAGTGTCTTTATCAATCCACTTAGTCAATATCGCCCCGTTTTGAGTCGTTATAAGATGGATAGCTACCAATTAATTTCGTGGCTTTTTGCAAATATATCGCGACCTTTAGGGCTACATGAAATATTTTTAGCTGAAAATGCTCTTCGTGCAATTTCATACGAGATAGGTAACTGAAGAGTTTGCGTAAAGTCACCTTTCCCCTTCAACTTTCATGTGTGAGGAAATATTCATTGTACACTACACATTAAAATATTGATTTAGACAAAACAAAAATAAAAATTTAAAAAATTTACACTTATTATATATGTGACACAAGGGTGTAATAAAAAACAAACGACATATGATGGGACGAACATACAAAACTGATAAGCATCAAGGCACGAGTTACCATTTAGTGGAATAAATAAAGTGTATATAAAATAAAATCAAAAAATAAAAAATAAATTGACAGGTTTCATATAAGAGTAGATATATTATCTCAGTTAAATTCTTCAATAGCGTAATATGCTTTTTTTAATAGTATTTCTTTTAATTTCTTTTTTAGTTGTAGTCTAGTCAACTCTTTTATGCGTTGGAAGATGATTGAAAAGTTTTTACTTACGTACCACCCTTCCTCTAATGGATGCAGTAACACCAATATGTCGAAGAAATGTGCGCACTGAAGAGAATATTGCCGCTGTAAATGAAAGTGTGCAAGAAAATCCAAAACTGTCTCAGTAGATAGGGCTTTGTCCGTCCACTACATGGAAAATTTTGCACAAAGATCTTGGGCTATATCCATATAAGATACAGTTGGGGCAGGAATTAAAGCCACTAGACCATCGATTGCGGCGTTCTGGGTTTTAGAGCAGTTGCAAGTTGATTTCAAGCAATGGACCTGTCAAGTGGCCACTCAGGTTCTGCGATTTGACGCCTCTTGATTATTTCCTATGGGGCTACGTAAAATCATTGGTTTTTGCTACTAAACCAGCAACCCTGCACGTCTAGGAAGCCAACACTGTCCGTATGATTAATAACATAATGGCACCAATGCTCGAAAAAGTGACCCGAAATTGGACTGACAGAATTCGCTTCGTCAGAGACAGCCGCGGTGGCCATATGCCTCAAATAATTTTTAATATTAATGTCATATTTTGATCTTTCCAATAAACATAGATTTTTTATCAAAAGCTGTTTTTTGTATTATTTATTCAAGTTTAAAATTCTATCGGGCTTAAAAAACACCCTTTATATCCCTGTGTATATCACTTTGCAATTTAAATTGATGAAGATTATCTATCGTATACTATCTAACAAATATTGTGATGGTCAGGTTAATATTTTTAGGTCAATAAAAGTCATTCGGCAATCATCCCTATATCCAAGACCAGATATTATTCGTACTGCACGTCGATGCAGACCAAAAACTCTTCGCGCTGCAGGACTATTTCCCCATACTAAGATACCATAGCAAATAATAACCACTCCTTAAAATGTTCCTTGAGACATTATCGGATAAACGACGTAACACAAATATGCGTTTGCTAATTTTTTTAGAAATAAAATCGACATGTACTCCAAAGTTTAAGACAGGATCAATATGTACACCTAAAAATTTTACAGAAGCATTGTTTTGAAATGCATGATGTCTTAGAGTTAGCATCAGGTTTTCCGATTTGGTTTCATTAAGCTTTAATTGGTTTGGTATAAACTATTCTAACGACAGCGTTTTAACTTCTTTGTGAACAGATAAAATGTAATTTAACCTTTTGCGTTTTATAGCGAGCGTTGTGTCGTCCGCAAATACAATCCGCATAGATGTTTATGTAATTAGGGAAGTCATTAAAATAAATCAAAAACAAAAGTGGTCCGAGATTGGACCCCTGGGGAACTCCCCTAATTACAGAGTTTTTGTTTTTGTCAGGTTTTAGTGTAGTGTGAACAAAACAGGGCTATAGCCATGATCTCTGAACATGATCTTATGTTAGTAGGACTCCCAGTTTGTTTGTTGCCTGACAAACAGAGGAAACTATAGCCGGAAGGTAAATTTTCAAGAACCAGCAGTTTTTTGGAAGGCCGAGAGTTCAGGCCGGGCCTTCCGGCCAATATAACCACTAACGCTACGGTTTGCCCTCGGGTTTGCAAACCGAAAGACCCGTGTATGGCGACCTTATTGTTGTAATCACTATAGCTGCCGAAAGTGATCGCATCTGTGTACCGTCATGCATCCGTGATCAACCAGTTGTACGACTAAATTTAGTTGTTTCGCTAATATATCGTGGTAACTCGTTGCACCAAATTACCAAGGTGAATCTAGTTATAGGCCGCTGTTAGCAGAATATGCTCTTTGAAGTGTTTTTCTTTTTAGAACAGGAATCCCATTCATTACCTATACACAAATGATCCGGAATCCAACTACGTTAAACATATATGAAGCTGCAGCAGTGTGCTGAAATAGATGCAGTTAATAATTATATGTACATTTCGTTTGAGAATGGAAGCTAAAACTTAAACTGTAATTATCACTTATGCTGAAATAAGTAGTTTAGTAAAGTTTCAACACACGTGGAAATACACTTATGTGTTCTTAGAACTTGATGTTTACAGTTCTATAACGTCGGTTCTTACAGTAAACTTCAACGCCAGAAACTAACTTCCGTAATTGTTATGTAGTTAAAATTCAAACTGTGAATACCTAACAAGTAAACGGTAACTGCCGAAATTTATTTATAATTTGTTAAATATATATTAAATTATTCGGGGGCTTTTGTAATCTTAGTATACGACCATGCTAGTCGTGAATAGTTAATCTGCGCAAATTTATAAATACATAATAATTACTATCAGGTTAATAGCCAGCCATGTGTCTTGAAGTAATAATTGCTTTTGGCATCCTAAAGCTCGGTAGATTAACGGGTAAATGTTCCCCGTTTTAGATCCTGATATTGAATATTCATTTGAAAATGTTACATAGAAAAGTGGTAGTGCAGTTATAGAGTTGGTTTATTACAATGCTTTCTATTTTAATAGGCAAATCATAATGCCAACAAGCAAAAAGTTCATCCATTACATCCCACTTTACATAGCGTTGATGCAATCAAGCAACAAATTGTAGTGGATAAAACAACTTGCTTAATTCACTTACGGTGTATGACATTCGTTTTCTGCCATATGCTGAAGTGGAAAAAATCATAAGATTTGGCGCCTCTGTATGTGATGTACGCTATATTGCACGGTTTACGTTGAACCGACTACACCTCTTGCCAAATAGGGAACTTATGAAAATTACGAACAGCCAAATTACTTTTTTCATTACGTGTGAATAATAATAGCATCAGCAGGGTTAATCGTCAATATGCCGTTGCATTCGCCTACTTTTCACATGTGATCTTCGAGCAATTTGTAGTTGTAGTTGTGTTAGGACTGTTTCTAAACATATCTGATTAATTTTTATTTGTTGGTCCGTGAACGCCACGCCACGTCAATGTTATTTGCATTTGTAAACCTCTAAGTCTCAGTGCTGGGATCTAAAACTATTGGGTGAATAGATGTGGGGAGGGGATCGGGATTGAAGATTGTACCTTATGATCATGTTGGTTCCCCCTCGATTCCATCCTATCCGTTTTGGGCATTGTTTATGTCTTATAGAGAAAAGACATCGGCCGTTGAACCTTTCCCAGAGTGAGTCCTTTTTCAGGCACGTTTATTTATTTATTAAATTATATTACTTTTGCGATGCGAGGTTGCGGATTTTAGTATCCATCAACCTTATTTTGATTACGTGGCATTATCAAACCCCCGGGTACGATCAGAAAATTCACAAAAATGGCTAGAGGGCACCTTAATTAAGCTTTTTTTAACAAAAAACATTTGCGGGAGAAGCCCTAAATTTTCCACAATCTTAATTAAAAGTGCACTTCATTTCGTCGAAACTCGAAATGTGAGGTTATATTACTCCAAATTTCATATTACTTTTAAGTTAGGGAGTGTGCGTAACATTCTAACTTCAACGTTAAAAAAGTATGTACAACTATATGCATTTCTAACCATATACCATAATAGCAGTAAGTACTTCTGTACATGTTTTACAGAATTTACGTGTACATTATTTACAGATGGGCGGCAATTTTCGAGCTTGCAATATTAACAAATTATACGTATTTCTGAAGATTTTCTACTACAACTTGATTGCACTTAATTTTTTCAATCCTGTAAATCCCGTATAGGGTACGGTTGATCTGTCGAATTCGTTTTTTCAGACCGTTCAAAACGACGGTGCTCGTTAACGATTTACTTTATCGAATATGGTATCCCTTGCAAGTATTGGAGTAGCACGAGGGTGTCATGTTGTAGTCAGATTGGTCATGTTAGCAGTTGGTACGCAAAAAAAGCGTGCGAAGTTAATCGGCGGTCGATACGAAAGAATTGGTATATTGAACATTCTGGAGATGCCCGGGTTTACCTTCTCGGTGGTCAATACGGAAAAGTTGTACTTTTGCCAGATGCAAAATCTTCTCTACGATATTCTTCTTTCCTAAAGCATTCAAGTTTAGACTGTATGCGCTTCCAAATGATTTGTATTGAGAATTACAGGAAGAAAGTGCCTTAAAATGTGCTTTTGTTTCATTGAAACTCTCTATTTTTAATTACCAAGATAGCATAAATGCCTCGAATTTATAACACCTTGTATAAGTTACAACGCATTGCATCTGTGTACAGGTTTAGGTTTTTATGTTGAACCACCAAAGAGATAATTTTATTCTGTTCAGTGTGGAAGAAATTTCAAATGCGAATTATCACGAAAGAGAAGAGTTAAAAGGTTGGGTCAAAGGTTAAAACGTAAATATCTAATTTTATACGAAATTTAATCCTTGGGAAACTACTATTGCGATATGGATATCTTTTACCCTATAATCTACTTAGAGTAGTGCTAAAGTGAACAATTAAGATTCATGTCAGTCCACTTCGCTCAGAGATTGCTGAACTAACATTTAAAACCCCAAAATGTTGACTAAAAGTAATTGGTCCTCATTCATCATAGATCGCTTGCTAAAACGTTTACATTATCTGAAGTAAATTAAAAGTAAAATGTTATAGCATCAATCTGGTTAACTAGTAACAAGAAGCCTTTTGTAATCAATCAATGAACGAAGACAAATGTCAAATAAGCCAATTTTATAGGTACTTAACAATTCAACAATCCAACTCATTATGTGTGGGTTCAGTAAAAGAGAAAAAAACTTCGCTTTTGTTATATGAAATACCAATGTTTGATTTGAGCTACAACTCACCGTAACATTTAAACATTTATAGGTAGGTATACTACAAGTATAGGTACCTAATACATTTAGGTAATCGTACTAAATATATACTTTTATGTCCTACTATGTTATTATGGTATCATAATTGACTAGTTTTTAGGTGTATTATAATACCTATAACGCCCAAGGGGATTATCATAATCCCAAGGGCGTTATTTTTTTGTCATTCGTTTCTATAACAAGATTTGAAGAAGAACAGTTATTATTGGAAGGATTGTCAAATTTTGTACTATCAGTGTACTAATTAATAGTTCCCCTATACAGATATTATAAACAGTTGAGAGACTCCCATGCTCAAATCGTATACTTATTTACATATTTGTGAACAATCGAAACCTAGGCAAAATAACGTTTTTTTGGCAGATAACTTGCACGTTAGGTTTGTCGTTTCTCAGACATCACAGGGCTGAATGCTATCCAATTTGCATTTCAACATATCTAGGTTCCCTTTACCGCTATATACACAGAAATCATCCGAGAATTATTGTACTATTGCTGTACCCCTATTAAAAATTGAATGACTGTCTACCGTATATGTTTTGAAAAGAAAATTGGACTGAGTATAAATCCTTGTACCAGTCCTCTTGATACCGTTCTTGCCCCAATTTTATCATTGTTGCACGTTATAGTATACCCATATCTATCTTCATAATGTGACACGATATTTGGGAGACTTGCTGGTGAACCTAACGTTATCAGTTTATTCTTCAATATGCGTCCTGCGTCGTTCATACGTTTTAGTTATACAAGAAAGTGGTGAAATGGGTCTGAACGCTAGGTTAACTGAAACGCATCTTTGTGTGCTTTTAGTATCGGCACTATTACAATCTTCTTTAATTACTACTGCACTTCTTCGCCATTCCAACAAAAGTTGTTAAGTAGTAGGTATACAGGACCGATCCTGAATCAATTCAAGGTCGCTCGCCCCCCTGGTGGTGACCTTAGATCAAGGTCACACGCCACGTGGCGATTGATCCAATGGCATTGACCTAATTTTGAGAGTGTCAAATTACATTCTCAAGGTCATCCGAGGGCATTGACATTTTTAAGGTCTTCCTAGGTCATTGACCCCATCTCTGTCATTAACCCTGCGGTGACCTTGGAAAGTAGGACAATGTAAAGTCCAAAGAGCACTCGCTCTCTGCTCTCCTGTGATGGTAACCTTCAATGTATCGATCAAAGGTCACTTCACGTTTCCAAATGACCTTTTTACAAACTAGAGGTGAGTTCAAGGACACATTATTACGATATAAAGCGCGTCGGTGTACATGATAATTCAGTCAGTCGGCACCTTGAATTGAAGATGGATTTCTCCGATTTAAGCGTAATACGTTGTGCAAACCGTTTAAAAATCCTAGTGAACTTGAATTATCGAAAAAATACAATGACCAAGGATGACGAAAATTTAATTTGACACCACAAAAAATGGGCTCAATGAACTCGAATGACAAAAATTTATGAGGTCAATGACCTCGGATGACCTTGAACATGTAATTTTACACCTCAAAAATTGGGCCCAATGATCTCGGAGACAAAAATGTATGGGGTCAATGACCTCGAATGACCTTAAAATGTTATGGGATCAATGACCACGGATGTCCTTAAAAATTTATGGGGCCAATGACATCTGATGCGCTTGAAAATTTATGGGGTCGCCGACCTCGGATGACCTTGAAAATGTAATTTGACACCACAAAACATAGGGTCAATGAGCCCGGGAGACCTTAGAAATTTATGGGACAATGACCTCGGATGACCTTAAAAATGTATGGGGTCAATGCCCTCAGATGACCTTGAGAATGCAATATGACACCTAACAATTAAGTTAATGCCCTTGGATCAAATGCCACGTGGCGCGTGACCTTGACCTACCAGGGGACGAGCCACCTTGAACTGGTCCAGGATCGGCCCTGTATACCTACTTTAAATGCCTCTAAGAGAAGCATCTTGTAACTTGCTGGAAGATTGTATAGCAGTGTATATGGTTTGTTTTCACGGGATCAGTATTATTGTGTGAATCTGGGTCTGAATTGAGATAAGCTTCTAATTCTATTTGAGTAAATAGGTGTAATAGGCAATGATCTGAAATAGAAGATTCGTCGTGTCTCCTTCTTTTCTCTTCGCAAACCAATGGTGGCGTGATATGTGAAAGAAACTTTGTTATTAGTATGTCATCTGGTTTACTGAAGCTAGGAACAAAGATTCTTTTAACTTTCCTAATTTTGTTCAACACGTCACTAATAGGAGTATTCGTATTTATTTCGTTGCAGACTTTCTTTTTGTGTTTTCAGAAATCTTTTGGAACGGGCAAACTTTTTTTGGCATATATAATTTTCCAAAGTACATAATATCTTTCTTAAAAATTTCGATACACTTCATGCGTTCTTCTATGAGCGTCTCTGGACCAATTTTCCATTTTCTGGTTGGATAAATTAGGGTAGCGTGTGGTTCTCTACTTTTATAAGGATCGGAAAATGATCTGAAGTAAAAGTACTAGTGTACTCCATTGGGATCTGTGGCCCATAGCGGTAGATGTTATGGTGATATCTATTGCCATAAATTTGCCCGAGATATTCGCGTTTGAGAATCATCATTTAGAGATACACAATTATTATTATTCAATGATATGTTACCAGCTGTCTCGTGTTTATCAAACCTAAAAGATTTATTGTGAGCGTTTAAATCTTCACGCAAGTCTGACGGTATTTGAGAAAACATTTGGTCATAATGTTCAACACTTATCGCATCCCGCAGTGTTCTACACATAGATATACTAATGTTCATGGAAGTCAGTGTAATCATAAACTTCTCTTCCAGCCGATTATTAAAGAGCAATGAAGTAAACTGAATATGCTTCTTGGTAAATATTGCCACATCTGTATATCCATCGCCGCGGTCATGTCTAGTGATCTTAAAGTCTTTAAAATATGAATGAAGTACTCATGAAGGTTTGAACCATGTTTCTGATACTATCGCTATGTCAATATTATAATGAGCTACCATTGCTTCAAAGTGCGCTCTTTTAGAAACTAAAGTCTGCACGTTCCATTCCACAACATTTAATTTTTGTGAGCTATGCTAAGTTTAAAATATTACAAAAGAGTTATAAAATAACAGGTGTCCAGAAAGGGCAGGAGGTATTTGTAAATTCAATTTAAAAAAAGTAGAAGTTAGAATGTTTGTATTTCTCGATTAATTTGTAAATAACGTTTAGGAAAATTAGATGGGAGACATTATGTTGTCCAAATGATGACCTTAGGCCATTAGGCCTAATGGTACCTTCACCAGACATGCCCATACAATAACTTTTGGACTATGTAGTGGTCGTTCGTGTTTCTCTTTTGGATTTTCGTTGTTTCAGTAGCGGCAGTTCTGTTTTTTAACGCAGTGAGAGCCCACCCTTATGCGACCTTCCATAACACCGCATTGGATTTTTGTTTTCATTTTGTTCAATAGGAAAATTGTGCTGTTTCCTTGCACTAACCTCCGTATTTGCAGGGTTAGGCTCGGTTTAATCTAAGTTTGACCCTAACAGTAAACTTATTGAATGTTTAGTAGATTGAGGGTATTTTTTGGACATTTTCCTGCAACGTGGCCTACTACCCTACAAGTGAAACACGTTAACTCATCGGACGACCAAAATATTTGAAAATGTTCGCCTTGAAAGTTATACCAATCGAGGATGAAAGTAATTTGAAATTGGGACTTATCAGAGCTGTCACCACCTCGGAATTGTACACAGAAATATTGGGAAACAACTGTGAACGAAAATCACATGCGACCTCGTGCTAACCCAAATCATGACTTCTTTCGATACTTAAAAACGCGTTTGCCCATATCTGCAGTTTGTCTGCTCGTATGTTTCATTAGTGAGATGACAGATGTCTTTTGAGATTTTTTATTTTATTTTATAACATATGCCGTCTACAATCTGTTTAAACATGAAAGAAATGTATTAATTAAAATGAAAAAAAAAACAAAATAAAAATTAAATGAACATCTCTAAAGCAAGTAACGTTTGTTGCATTTCACGAGTGCATCTTACCAATTAAAATAATCAATCTTCCATGGTAATTATTGTTTTTTGGTATCAAGATACACTCTCAAAAATCAAACAAAGTCCACAAGAAAAGTCGATTATGCCGTCAAATTAAAAACTACAACTAAAAACCACTTCCCTTCATCAGTGAAATAAAAGTATATCTCCGCCACAACATCAAAAAGTGCATAACACAATCAGGTTTTTCATTGAATTGAACTCAATTTCGGAACGTTTACTTTTCCACAGTTAGTACAAGAGCGAAATGGATAAACTAATATCTATAAAAATAATATGTGGTTTGATTATGCAATAAACCGTAGTACTTATCTTAAATTTATTGTATCACTTAGTTTCAAAATGAAGAACATCACAGCGTAGCAATTTGATTTACATACTCGAATCATTTTTCTTTTTTATTTAAACTCCAGAATATCTTCCCTCCGAGCAATGAATCTTGATTATTTCTGTTTTATTATTCAAAAATCTCTTAAATAAATTTCATATATGGCTCTTTAGTTTTCAAATATTTTTTATAATATCTTCCTGCGATTTATGCTATAAACATAATTTTCGTTGTTTTTCTCAAAATGCTGTTCATTCGTTATCTGCATTCCTTTATATACCGAAAATACGTCAACACTTTAGTGGGAGAAATACTTCCTTGTTAGCATAATATGTACGAAATTCTTGTGCTTTATGGAAAAGAGAATTAATATTAAAGGAATGTTTTAAAAGTAGGTTATTACTCAGTGGCGTAATAACTATATTACACCATTATTTATAATATTTAAGAGGCACAGGACTAAGAGCTCTGTTCTCAAACTCCAAAGATGGGTAATCCGGTTATAAAGTACACTTTGCATGACATGCATAAATAAAGGACTCTGCACTACTAATATAAATTTATGGCAGCGTAAAGCCCCCATTACTATAAATTGATTAATTGCGCACCTATTTCAATTGACAGCCGAAGTATTAGTCTTAAAATTAAGAATAGTACGCACCAATAAACTATCGTAGTATCCTAAAAGCTCAGGAACAACAAACATATCGTAATCCATTTTGTCAGAAACCGAAAATTCTGTGCACCGAAATTGTAATCGTAAAAGGAACTGTTCGAACAAATCTGTAAAGATAGCACACATGAACTAAACGTATACGATTTTTTGGGTTGTAACGGGCATGTTTGTTTATGTTACCGCGTCTAAAGAAAGCATAAACCAAACTTTACACCCGCCGCAATTTCAATGTGCGCAGATCAAAAATCTACATAATGAAGTATAACCATCGACAGGCTATTACAGAGTTATATGAAAGAAACTTGAACAAACTCGGAAACTAAAAATAATTCCGTTCACGTTCGGTTTAGGGTTATTATTTGCTATTAATAAACAACAAGTAAGTTGCAATAAGCAAAGGGGAATGTGCGCTGACCTTTATTAAGTCAAATCATTATGGGCATGCCAGTAGGCGGGCGGGTGTAAAGGAAGTTTAAGAAATAGAACTAATGTGTGCCAATCGCGATCGGTTCTGTTTTGTGTTTTATCGAATATCTGTTCTGGTGTTCAATTGAATTTCGTTGCGCGGTATTTTAAACATTTTATACGGATGCTTGGCATATGCATATGATTCAAGTGCTGCTCTCGAATTTATACGGAAAAATACAGACGCCAATAAATAACCGCTCGATTAAACATTATACACTACCGTAATTTTTAATTAAAATTTCGTATAGGTAATCTATGAAATTTTTGCTAGGAATGGAATACCAGAATGCACGATGAAGAATTTGATCACCCTAACTCCCCAGCATACTTCGGATTAAGCAAATAACATACGGTACAGTGAGGTACATAACTCGATAATGTAGGAAAAATACTTCTTTGAGAAACCGAGGGATTAATATTTAGTAGGATTCGGTGCCCTTTTGTACTTGATAGCTTCAAATGGTAATCAAACTTTCTGGTTACTTAGTCCATCTAAGGTACCTACCTCTGTTAATGTTCAACGTAATCACAAACTTAATGGAGTACTTCATACAACGGGCCAGTCTAAATTTTCAGGTTGTAAAACAAATAAATCCAGATATTTTACTGAGCAAAGTCTAGCAAGCTAAATTACTAACGAGAGCTAGCCGTGGGTAAAATAACAACTAGAAAGTCCGTTTCAATTAGCACGATTAAGGGTGCCAAACCCCAATTACAACTTTTTTACTGCCCTTCATACTACATCATCTATGCCACATCATAAATGCTTGCCTGACCACTAACGCATTTCCATCCATCGGAAATTGTCATCGTTACACCTCTAAGCAAATTACATAATCCTAAAAGCCACTCGAGCGCGAGCCCCATTAGTATTTTGCTCGTCATCTCAAAACTTGTAGAAAATAGCTGTTATTTGTTTCATAAGTACGAAAAATGCGTTTTCGGGACGAGGAAGTGTGTATCTTAGAACAATTCAATTAAAACACAAAACATGTAATTTTTACTCGCGTTTTTACTTAATCAAATACGACATACAATCATATAAATTTTTTGATTGCGGTTAACATTCGTCTTCAAGATCAAGTTACTTTTTGGACTAGTCCGAAAAGTACCTATTTTTTGGACAGTTACCATGGCGATACCGACGACTCCTGAAATCGCCCATTTTTTGTACCAAAAAGACAAAATATCATCTTATTCAGGTGGTTGGAGTTCTATGACCTCCCTGACAATGAGGTCATACCGTATCATTTAGAAGCGTTACCTACATCCGTGCGTAATTAGAATAGATCATGTACGTTTGAAAGTGATAATTACATATCTACAAATGTCAAAACTGTGAACCAGGCTGTGAACAGACGTTCTGGGTTTTACCTTATTCTCATTTCGAAAATCACGGATGTCGTAGAAAAAGTATTGTAAGTAATTCGGTTGTAATTTGCATATTACAGGTTCGCAGAATTGCAATTCAACTTTTTTATTACAGCATTATGACGTAATATACCATTTTGCTGCACCTAGATGATTTTAATATTCTACCAGGGACACAATCCGGATTTACAAAATGCTACAGTTGCACGACAGCTTTTTTGGACATGGTCATTGGCAACATACTCAGAGCTTAGATAAAGGAGATTTTGCCGTTAGTGCTTTTGAATTACGCTAAAACCTTTGACACACTTAAAGGGGCAGTATACCCAAATTTCATGTTCTCGTCTAAAGATAGATTAAAAATATCTAAGAGTAACGGTGAAAACCGCAAGTCGCTACGCCGTTTCGTTATTAAATGGCCAGGTGTCGAATGTAAAAAACGGTCGTTGTGACGTCATCCCGACAAATGGGTCGGTGGCGCGCTATAGCAATATATGGATTCGATGACGTTTGACGTGTTAATTTGAGACTGGTAGTCAGCGATCTGCATTATTTTCAAAGATGCAACCATAATTTGAAAAATGCCAATGTTACATTGCAAATTTTCCCGGAGAAAAGAAGAAGCCGTGTCGAAATAAAGTCTGGAAAAGTAGAAAAAACCGCTGAATCATAGTATAGTCACGTGGTTTGCAGTGTCCACTTTCAAGATGATAATTTTTTTTTGAAGATACAAGAAGGAAAGGACCCTGTGCCTCAGCATAAAGTTTTGAGAAGGGTAACAATACTGCAATCCCTTCTTTACATCTGGCAGGAAACAAAGGTCCTAATAAAGCTATAAAACGTCAGTCAACTTATCTAAGAAAGTAAGATTGTGTCTGATTGTGGGTAAACGATCAATTTCGTAGTGGAGAAACCAGTTCAACATCAAACATATGCTACAATCAAACAGAAGAACTGAATCAAATGGAACCAATACCGCTTACTGAAAGCTTAGGTATCCAATCTGAGCTGAGTACAGAAATTTATTACAAATATTCAAATTTATATGAGGATATATGTTCGGATGATACTTCAGGAGGATTTTCTTGTTTTTTTGAAAGGAAAGCGAAATAGAATATGAAAGAACTGACGCGTTCGGACAGCTTGGATCCGTGCCGCCGCACCCACGATGTCGGGATGACGTCACATGTTCTGTCTTTCAAACTTTCATCGTTAATAATTTGAAAACTACTCATCGTAGAAAACTCCGGTTTGAAATTTTGTTCTTAGATTTTCTTCTACAATTTTTTGATTTTGGGTATACTACCCCTTTAATAGTATGGGAGCTAGCTCGAAATCCACTGAACGATAGTGATCAAAATTTTAACCGACGGAGTTCCACTTTGGCCTATCCAAGTATGCTAAAATCGATCGTCTGTCGCCTCAGGTCATATAACTTAAGGCGCTGCGGTACTTCTTGCGATACCAATTCTTTAATGGTTGTTTTTTGAGAAAATATTAATTAGATTAGATTTGTTTGTTGACATACCGGACATACGTCACTATTAAAAATAGGTTGCTGAGTTTGAATGAAATGAGCCCCGCTCAAGGAGGACCGTATGTATTCCGATAAATACTGTAATTCCCCATCATGTTCGGTTTTGGAATATTCACCCGGTATAACTATTGTTTCATTCTGTAAGCAAAAAACCAAAAAAGTACAAAAAATGAAAGGAGATATTAGTTTATTTACTGTTATTTGTCTTAAGGTAATATGCGATGTGTGTAACTGAACAAAAAAGATTATCCGCCAAGATTTTATCGTAATAGACAGTTGAACAATATAGTGAAATAAACCGAAGCGCAAGTCATACGAAAAAAGGAAATTTCGTTCTGATTTTGCTCGTGTTGTAAAACATACGCAAAATGAGACTAACAAACTATCACAGACACGAACATTAATTATAACTCGTACAGTAGCAGATAGCCATTGGCTTTGGTTATAAGAGCATCCTGCAGCATTAGACTATGAAAGCTTGAATACATGTTTGTTTCTTGCATATAAATTCTGTATTCGGTAATTAGCCAGCAATTCAACTTCCAACATCCCGAGCATTTAAGGGAAATAAATCAAATAAAAAGATTGCAGGGAAATTTATAGTTTTATAGAAGCACGAATGGATGGTCTTGAGAGAGTGTAAAACAAAAACCAATACATTAAAACCGGGATGCGGTTAATAGCTTTCACAAAAAACTCTAAAAGTATTATACGCATTGAAATAAAATTCTATGGTTTTTAGTGCCACTTTATTGATTTGAGACAAAAATTTATGTTTCTGCGAACGACAGTATTGCGCATTAAGTTAATGCTAGGAACGCAATCGCAATGGACATCTTGAACTACTGTCGAAGAGTTAAATGTGATAAGGTTGTCATTATTTAGTTGAATGGCTTTCATTCAAATCTGAGATCTGAGAAATACTAACGAACCTTAATTTGACGTGACTAAATTAGTCTTCCGGGACAATGAGAACGTGTCGTCGAAAGCGGCAATTATCCAAAAGTTACTACATTTAAGGAATATGGATTACACTTACCCCTGGCAACGTGTGCTTCTCATGCAGGGCGTTCTGGGCGTTAAGCGCGCTCTCTGGACTGAAGTACGTTAGGAATGCGCAACCTGTAATCAGAACAGACCTCTCACATTTACTACACGCACAGGGTGCTAATAATATAAACAATGTAATTCAAATTCCGGACCAAGAATAAAATTTAATTTAAACAGTCCCAACAGAATAATTTAATTTAATTGGCTACTCTTAAAAATGTACCCTTTTAAAACATCGTTTCAAAAGGGTAGAAATGTTTTTATAAACGTCTATTCCTTTTGTTCTCTGCTGGTACACTTCGGTATATGCAAAAAATTCATCTTTAAAAATATTTTCTAAAAATGAAATAGCTCTTTTAAAAGCAACATAAAAATGCTGTGATGAAATTAGTGGGAATTTTTAATTTGGGCGAGCGGAAGGTAAAGACAAAATGAGCACGTGAGTACTTATACAAATTATCGTTGTTTGTTTCTTCAATAATAGTAGAATTATTTCTATTTTATCCAAATGCGCGCGGTATATTGAATGAAAATTAAGATTATTTTATGTGCCCACTTTCGTTTGCACTTCATTAATTTGTTTCATTTGCCTTATAAAATTTGGAGACTACTTATTTTACATTTCTGACGTTTGCTACATTGGAATTATACATACAGTCTGAAAAAGATTTTTGTATAATCACTGCGTTTGGGTTAGATACGTTTTTGCTTCCACTCTATAATGTTATTTTTATTTCAGTTCAGATTCTCATTATCATTCGTTTCGCATAACCCATGTTTGTAAATTGTTCAGCGGAAACGATTTAGTCTGTAAGTCGACATCTTATAGTTTATTTGTAAATACACAATCCCAATTTTACTTCCTACTTCATATACTAATCCGTTTGTATGCCATTAACTTTTTTTGAACAATGTGAAAATCAACAATATCCAAGTGCGGAATTGCGGATGAAATGTCAATAACTAATTAACAGTTTAGTTACCATCCAAATAGTCTGTCATAGCTATAATATCAAGCCAAGATTACGACCTTAAAATCGTGAACACTAATCGTTATGTTGTTATGAGAAGGTATTATTTTATTATAATTATTATTTTCCTTTTTTTCAGGAGGGGAAATGCAATTACATACACCCTGAGTGTGGGGCTCCCCCAAATACCGGGTATACCCACTAAAACCCCTCTTGAGGCATCGCCCACTATGGTCATAATTACCTTATTTTATTAAATCTACAGTGTGTCCCAGATCACGTGGTATTGCATGGGTACCTTTCTTATTATTAAAGATAGGGAATTGGTTAAATGGACAATTTTTTTTATTGCCTTTATTTTATAGTGGGCGGAGTGTTAGCAATTTGCTACTCTTCCCACTCAACCCACTATACAATCACAAACAGCCATGCCTTACCTGGGATTCGAACCCAGGACCCTTGTAGCAAAAGTTAGAGCTACCTTACGTAAGCTCATCTGAGCTATACGCAGGTCGGTCAATGTTTTGCAGTTTTAGATGCTTATTTAAAATTTGCTTGTGAAAGTGTCGAATGACGTAATTTAAAAAAAAATAAAATCGGTCTTTTCCTTAAATGTCTTATATCATCGAAAGTATACGAGATAAAAAAAAGTTTTATATAAAAGTTACTGTCGTTGATACGCTTAATTTACAATGATGTAAAAATATTCAAGATGGCTACTTTTGAAGAACATTTACCAACTTCCTAAAGTTATAAATAGGCGCCATATTGGATTTTTAGATTATTTATTAATTATTTAATTAATTAACACAAGAAGTTCGAGGTACCAATGGAAAATTTTGAAAATCTCCCTTAGGGCTTGAACACAAAATTTGCATTATATGGCAAAAATTGGCACACAATTATAGCGTGTTGATGGATTCAATATCTTTATGTGGTACCTCTAACTTCACGGACCTGTGTAAGTTTGGGTTCTTACATAGCCTTTTGATTTCTACAATTAACACGATAAGTGCCGAATGGATAAAACCCGATCTCATATAAGCGCTTGCAACGAGTGTGGCGAGGGATTTGCTACCCAACATGGACACAGGAATGAAATTACTAAATTCCCTTTTGTAAAGGTTTTTAATATAACCTAAAAGGCCAGGTTGAATTCCGTTTTTGTATTTTTTTAAATTATTAGGCCGCACTTTAGCCCTGTGATATAGACGCTATTTTTTGTACTCCGGTAATCAGATGCAGCAGTTTCAATGATTAAGTTCAAATTTGAAATAAGAAAATTTGTTTGATTGTAATCAATATACTTACCTCGTCACGTCAAATTCTGACCGTATAAATAGTAAATTCAAAAAGATATATGGAAAACGGTATTAAGCGAGGTATTAAGTATAAAATTTTGGCGCACGAAACTAAATGTAGGTACGTATAAAATGTTCCCGTAAATTATTAAAGTTTGTTTGACATTTCAATATGTATATAAATACTTACTGTCACTTTTTATCCCGCGCAGTTTTCCCTTAAAATGAATGACAAAACACGTTGATTTAGGTCCACGGAGTACAACAAATTTTTAATCAATGGCGCTTGCTTTTGTTGTATTATAAACACTTAAATAGCTTTAAAATAATTTATAAAAAAAAAAATTAGTTACCGGGTGAAACCCAATTTTTCAGGCAGGTGAAATGAATAGAAATTGGGAAAAAATAATTAAAACAGCTGAATTTTTCCGCGGGTGAAATCCCGGGTGTTGAAAGGGGTGGAATGTGGTGTTTTGCAAATTGTGGCAAAACTATTAATTTTAGACGAAAATGTTAAATGTAAAAGTTATAGATATTAATAAAATGAGCACCTTTTGTATCTGCACTATTTTCACATAACCTCAAATTTTCCTAGAAAAACCGGAAAAACTGTTTTTTATTCTTATTTTTGCGAAAAAAAGTCGTAGGGGTTTGAAATTTTGAGGAAACATAGCTTGTTTTATGATAGAAAAGAAGATAATTTTTTGGATCCGTAAAGTTGAACCGTTTCCAAGATCTCACGATTTCTGAAAAAAAACCTCTTTTTCAAGGTGATGAAAAATCTATTTTTTTTCATCATATAGAGGTGCGCGGAGTAGCATAATTTTCGTAATGACTTACATTTTAATAATCAAAAATAAAAAATATTATTCCAATAGAAAAATTTTAAGAAAAGCGGCAAAAACTGGGTGAACAGTTTTAAGATGTACCGTTTTTGACAGTAGGTAAATAGCTTATTTTGCAACTAAATTAACATATCGGATCCGCGCTAATAAAATTTAAAATCTGTCTTCTCTCTCCTCTTTAATGTTGCTAAAATATTTTCTTTTGTTTCCCAGTGCCCAACTGCCTTAATTAAAACATCTTTATTATTTCTTTTTTCTGCATTTTTATCGCAATAAAAGCAAGTCGTAGTAAAATCGATTTTTTTTCCTAAACAATTATTTGTTTTTGTTCACTAACTCTTCTTCCTGCCTGTTTTACAGCTGATGGGATTAAACTGGACCTGTTGATTGTTAATTTACAGGAATTATGAATAAAATCCTCATAAAGTTTATTCGAGGTTTTACATCTCAAATCATTTGCTTTGACCTGTAAAACTAACGTCCTTATTGCAGAATTTGCAAGTTTATCAACAGGTCCAACGCAATTGCATCAGCTATAAAACAGGTAGGAAGAAGAGTCAGTGAACAAAAAGAAATTGTTCAAAAATCAGGAAGCAAGATAATCCGATTTTATTTCGAATTGCTTTTTTGCGGTGAAAATGCAGAAAAAAGAAATAATAAATATGTTTTAACTAAAACAGTTGAGCATTAGATAACAAAAGAGAATATTTAAGCAAACATTAAAGAGAAGCAAGAAGACAGATTTCGAAAAAATCTTTTTTAACATCCAACATGTTGATTTATCAATTATCATGTCAAAAACTTTGTATATCTTGAAACCGTTTTTTTCCGTTTTTGACGATTGTCTCGAATTTTTGCTATACCTAGGAATAATATTTGTTTATTTTTGTTTATTAAAATATAAGTCTTCCCGAAAATTTTGCAATCCCGCGCACCTCTGTACGATGGATAAAAATAGATTTTACATCCCCTTGAAAAAGAGGTGGTTTTTTTCAGAAATCGTGAGATCTTGGAAACGGTTCAACTTTACGGGCCCAAAAAATTATCTTCTTTTTTATCATAAAACAAGCTATGTTTTCTCAAAATTTCAAACCCTTACGACTTTTTTTCGCAAAAATAAGAATAAAAAACGAAAAAACAGTTTTTCCGGTTTTTCTAGAAAAATTGGTGGAAAATAGTGCAGATACAAAAGTTGCTCATTTTTTTAATCTCTATAACTTATACATTGAATATTTTCTTCTAAAATTACTAGTTTTGCCACAATTTGCAAAACACCGGTTTCCACCCCTTTCAGCCCCCGTGATTTCACCCGCGGAAAAATTCAGCTTTTTAATTATTTTTTCCCAATTTCTACACCTGCCTGAAAACCCCGGTTTCGCCCGGTAGCTAATTTTTTTTGTAAAAAAATATTATATAGCCTCAACTAACTGTTGAGAGCTTATAACACTATAACAGTAACGCTATACTCATATTCGGAAATCCTCAAACTATAACGGATTTACACTTCAAGCGAGTTGGGAAGATCAGCGTGTGGCATTCTGATTGATGAGAAGCCGCGATGTAAATGGAGGATATATGCCATTCGAGAGTTTGTATCCCAAATATACCTACACCATGCATTAAACTTATGTGCACAGCCCCCAAGTCCCACTACATTGTAATTTTCTGTTTCAAATTCTTTACTTTTAATATATGCTCATCACAGATTGACTATAACTTCGTGTAACAATAAGGGAGTCCTGGGTCGCTGCAGTAAGAGAATAGGCGAGGGGTGGGTCGCATTTGAATAAATAATGCCTATGCCCGAGAATGAGTTCTTGATTAATTAATTTACAACCCAACCTTACTTCTGTATAATTTACTCTTCTTTGATACCTTACGTTTTTGCTCTATATTTACGTTTTCATCTCTATAGATTCTCAAAAATTACCCGTGCGTCTGAGTATGAAGTTTGCACACAGAATTTTCAGGCGTATTCGAGTGCGTATTGCAAGCATTGCGAGAATAACAAGATATAAAAGGTGAGGGACAAATGAATTCTTAAAATGGTGATATTGGTACCCCAATCCGTCAATAGAAAATTAACTTTTACTTATAATACATCAATACAGCAGTTTGCGGTCTTAATAACGATATCCTTCCGAGTACAACATCTCTAGGTAAACTGATAATAGGTAAGATAAGACACGCCGGGACGATGTATTCCTTATCGGGCCACGTCGCATTAATTTGCTAATGCTTACGAAATAAACCCACCTGCGCCCAAGGCGAGGATCTTAATTTATGACTACAGCAAGCATTAGTCTGTAATCGAAACTATATCCTTAAATCTTCGAGACTGCAAATATCAAGATTTCTTGCCTCAAATTACAGAGCAGGCAGAAAATGGAAATTAATTATCATCGTGCTCTTTTAAATTTATCACTTTTGTGATATTGTATGAGAATTAACTGACCCCTATTCGCATCGATTTTCTTAGACACCATCCGCCACAAAGCCATACCTTCGGAAGCCACAATTGTAGTTTCTGCTCACCAACGCGTGATAATCTTTAAACAGCGGGAATCCGATAATCTTGAGTGGTAGCAAAGACTATCCCTCCTGTGGTAGTAAAAACGCGTTAAGTTTATAAGTTTGCGTGACTGCTGATGCCCTATTTAAGTATAAATAATATGGGATAACATTAAAGATGAACGATATCATTATCTTCTCTCTTTGAGTTAACACGCTATTAGCAAAAAAATAATTAAACAAAACAGATAGCACGCATCCTCGTTTAGTTTTTATTGTAGGGAAATTGACAATAGAACGAAGCCTTAATACGTAATTGTTAAATTTTATGAAAGCATTAGCATCTACTCAAATTTATCCCCTGTTAATTAACATCATTTTTGAGCAGTGACAGTCATCCAACTCAGTGTTACATGAGCGGCGAGACTCTTATTTATAAGAAATGATAATAATTATGGACGCCCTCCACACAAATTATTCTACAAGATTCTCTATATGAGTATGTCTGTTACCGTCGCAGTAATTATGAAATTCTATCTGATGGTTACTGTCGAAAACAACGGGTAGGCAGCTTCAGAGCTTTACTGTCTCATTTGCTCAGAAGCGCGATAAAAACAAGCTTGCCGACTCTAAATTCCGTGTACATACACAGATCATGAGTATATGTGCCGAGCATGAATAACAATGGGTTGCAAAGCGCACTCTCGCAAATAGTTGCTGCTCTGAAAACCGAATTGGCACTTTTGGGAGATATGATTTGTTAGCTTTGTTTTCTCTTTGTGGGTACGCCCTTCCGACACTTTGTTCTCGCTGTATTCGTTTTTGTACCGCCAATAGATACGTTTCAAGCGCCCTTTGTGAGTATCCTTTTTCGACACTCATTTCTTGAGACATTCGCACTTAAAATATTCACCACACTGGCTTGTGTGGTCCAGTACCATACTGTTGTTCTGTGTACATATTAATATTATCAATAATGAACGGTCTTTCAGTGAGTGAGTCAGAGGTGATGGAAGTCAATGGAAGACCATCACTTTCATGAGATGATAATGAAGGCCGCAGATCATTCTCTTCTCCAACCACCACACTACCTGTCGCACCTCGCCCGATTTTATTTAGGCGTAGTTGTATTTCATTGAATAATGGACTAAAAACTGCCTATTTTTATGTGAAACTGTGCAAAAGGAATTGGTTCTTTTTTTAAATTTTGACCTTGACATTTAACCTCCAGAGTCCAGATCTACCATATTAGTAGCCCAGTACTAGTGTCTCGAGGAATATTTTACAAAAACCGCATCATTGTACGTCAAATCGGGTATAACGAATCTGTACAGATGGACCGACAGACTGACGGCAAGACGGAGAGACTTCTGCCAAAAAGACGAACGAACAAAGTCGTTCAGCGGTAGTGGATACGAGAACGTCTCATTAAACGTAATATGGGTAATACACCGGGAGATGCTGACACTTTTTGTGGTGTGATTTGCTATAAGTATGGTGCTAACTCTCTGGGAGTGGGGCCGTTATTGCGTGACGATTGTTTAAACATGTCGGAAAATTTAATGATTTTGGACAATTTGCTACACAAAATTCTTTGGATTTTCTGGTAGTCGGTGACAAAACAAATGACGGAAACTAAATGCCATACTTTTCCGGTTTTGAACGTGTCGATTGTTTGTTGTTTTTTTGGGTGATTTGCTACAAGCTCTTTTTTTTATGAGCATCAAGTCCTGAATCAATCATTCACGAAAATCAACCTGCCATACCGTACCGACGGGCCCGCATAGTCGTCATACCGAAACAAAGATGTCATTTTTGTTCATTTTGGGCGATTTGCTACACCCTATTAACTCTTTCACCAGTTATTTTTATAGTCAGAAATAGAAATTTCGATACGCCATACCTGTGGCATGGGTCAATCATGTATAATATTTTTTTAAAAATGTAAGAATTTTCGGAAAATTTGGGCGATTTGCTACAGTATGGCACCAATTTTTCGTGACAGTTTGAGGTGTAATAAAAGTAAATATCAAGTTTCAAACATGAATCCCGGGCCAATCTTGTTTTATCACGAGATGTTATGTCGCTTAATATTCTCAGCCTCACTGGAACCTCTTAGTTAAGTTGTAGAGGTCCCGGTTTGGGTCGTTGTGTCGGTTTGGGTCGTTGTGTTCTGCATTACATTCAATGGATCGCAGGTAGTAGGTAGCAGCTGCCGTTTATACTATCCGCCATAAGTATCTGAACGTTATCTTTAGCCTTCATGACGAGTATGGCACATATATCATGGATCAAAGTGGAGCATGAACTTTCGGAAAATCCAAATGCCATACTGTAGCAAATCACCCAACATTATTAACAAAAATTGTATCTTTGCGCCGGTATGGCGGCTATCCGGGCCCGTCGGTGCGGCATGGCAGGTTGAATGGGGTTATTGAGTAGTGGAAAAACCAGGCCTAACTCTTTGAGGGTGTGAGAGGCATCGAGACTTGGACATTTTTTGCAAAATATAGAATTATAAATATGTATGATTTGTTGTGTAACCAGGACTGACTTCCTTAGTCATTGATTAAAAACAAAAGAAAAACATCCCTCCCCTCCCTTCGCCCTTCTAATCTAATTACCATTGACCTAAATCAATCGCACAAACCTCTATAATAGTATATTAAGATACAAGTGTATAATCGAGTCTTTAAAACACGCGCAACAAGTTTAATTGCACGACGCGAAGCGGAGTGCCTTTAACGTTGCAAGTGTATCTTACAGTATTTTTTATTATACCTGCAGTATAATTTAAAAATAAGAAATACAATGAAATCATATTGACGTTATACTCGAATACATGTCTAATTAAATAGGCTGGGTGTTCGTAATTTCACGATTGTTATGGAAATGTCACTTGACGTTTGCTTATAAAAATCATCGCCTTCGTGAATAAAACGATTTCCGTTGAAAAAGATAATACACCGTCCATTAAATCGCTTGTTGTAGAATCTAAACAAACGTTGGTAGGTGTAAAATCCAAATCCAGTAAAGCCTACTATAAAAAATATGAAAAGTTGTTTCCATGGATGAATAGCAAGTTACTTACGAATAAAGTCTTAAATGCATCGATAATGCTGGCATATATGGAGGAAATGTCAAAGATATTTAAATCTTCTATCTTTTGGTGCATTCATTCAAAACTTTAAACAATGCTGCGATTAAAATGTGGAACAGATTTGGAAGCATACCCTAAATTACGCGCGTTTGTGTAAGCTTCAACCAAAGGATAGGTACAAAAGCCAAAGAAATGTTCTGCATTTACAGAAAGCGGCCTAAGGGGATTTTTTATTTCACCCATGTGACAGTTTCAAAAGAAGTCATACTTGAAGTATCATTACTTAGCAACTTTAAAGCACGTGTGTTTTAAAGGCCTTTTTTCGCACGCATTTGAGTGTTTAAAACGGAGATTGTAATTCAGGTATAATAAAAAATTTATTTCGAGTGCCGCTTGTCAGCAATATCAAATGAGTGCACTTCTGATTTAAGTTTTAAGCCCTAAGCTAACCGAATTATCTCACATCAACAAAGCAAAGGCATATAGGATTTAGGATTTTAGTACTTACGAATCGACAACTCTGTGTCTAACACACAAAGTCCTTTAGCATAAATGACCAAATGCACACTCGTGCAAAATAGAAATTACCCTTGTAATGAAAACAGTACAATATTTTAGAGTGTATATAAGTGCGTACATAACGCGAAATGTGCGGTTGACATGTACAGAGGACATTTATCATGCAACCCATGACCTACGCCAACAGTTATTTTATGTTTAACGCACCCCGAGGAATAGCCTAAGGATTAATCTATATGAATTCTACTGTGTCCTGCTGCTGTTCATACCTCTTACATGATCTTTTACATAATTTATCGGTTAACGCTGCAAAGTTCACCCACATAAATTTAACGATAGGTATAGATTATGTTCGTTTACATTCACAACTTCCGATACAAAGAAGCCTCCTAAAGTCTAATTTATATGGATCAAATTTCAGGAAATAAAAATCGTTTTTTACCTCAATTGCCACACCCTATAATAGCATGCCTGCAAAAATACAGCAAATATGAATTAATTAGACATATTCGTGTTGATGCTTGAATTAATGCGCTCTAGGTGTGCGATAGGTTAGGAAGTAAAAAAAATCCTCAATGGAATTATTATTGCTTTGTGTACTTAATAGTTAATACTAATATATATTGTTATTGTATCCAGTGATGTGTTACCGTTTAGATCTGTTGTTCAATATTTTATACGTCCCCCTTAGTAATTGAGAATTATAATTAATTCATCGATCGTTCACCTTTCCTATGAAATTTATAAAACTTTATTAGGCCAAAATTATTTGGTATTATAGATTTATATCACAAAATCTATAATGCCGATAAAAATGTATAAAATTCACTCTCTGAGTAGTGCGTTTCCACCGACAAAGTTCTACACTGAACACTTCGTCGCTTATGCTTATATTATAATACAGGGAGATCAATAATCATATGCTGTGCCGCTCTTATAAAACATCACATTAGTAATCATTTACCGCAATAAGGTATATGTGTACCACTACAAAACATAACCTATAATTCCACAAATTGTGATTCTTATTACTTTCGTCCTTTTCAAAACGGCTTTTTTCAAGACCACCAGTTTCTTTCGAATATTTACGAGGTGGGTAAATTACTTATAAATTATAAACAAACGTTATTTTAATTGTAGTGTGTACTTGGTAATAGGTTTACTCCGACAATCCTCTTACTTTAGAAGGGCATAAGATGCATTTGCTGTGTGCAGTTTTCGTAATGGGACTAAAGACGAGAGTGTAGTTTGGGAGTACTCGATACGTTTGTGTATACAGAAGTTTCGATAAACGATTCTCAACCATGATGAGGATTACAACAATATACACCGATGCTCATCGTTTACTTGAGCGGTTTAACATACATGAAGTCTTTTATTTTATTCTTATTTTATTATTCGTTTAACCAGACACCATACATGCTTCTGGGAAGTCACCTGACCGCTTAGTGGTTGCTAATAAGGAGGTTGTAAAAGATGTTCTTGCTCGTCTTGAGCAAAGTCCGAAAAAGCCGCTGTGACAATTTGCCCAACAAACGGGCATCTCATACGAAATGTGTGACACTATCGTCTGGAGAAAATTGTACTAGTAACCCTGTTACAAAAACTCATCGTCCAGACTTGCAAAGCCGTCTAAATTATTGCATGCAAATTTACGAGATGGAAACGTAAAACAAAAAAAACAAGCACTTTGCAAAAAATGATTTTTACTATTAAAAATAATCAGCATACGTTTGTGCGCAATGGGGACTTACACAATTACAACACAAGAAGGCAACGAGATTTCTCTGTGCAGGTATCTAAACTCAAAGTATCCCCAGTTACCCAAAGCCATTGGCATTAAGCTCTTTAACAACCTCCCCAGCACCATGAAAAATATAAAAACTCAGGGAATTCAGGTTGAAATTAAAACAAGTTATTAGTACAAAATGCAATCTATAAAATCGATGAATTCGTAAACATCTGCAAATAAATTTATTTACTTTTTAATTTAAACCTTGTAAATTGCAACTATGTAATCTTGTTCTTTTACTGTAGTGACTAGCCTTTACACAATGTTAATCCATTGTCAAAAGGTAACAATAAATATGATTGATTGAATTGATTGTATATTATTACATATTTCGATTGCTTGGTGAGCTTGGTCAATCTAGTGTGATTGTGACACATGATATCTAAAATAAGTCGTTTAGTCGCAATTCGTCGTGTTTTCGTTTAGTCGCAATTCGTCGTGTTTTCAAAAAGTAGAGTAGGTAACTTAGATTTTTTTAAATGGAACTACCAAGTTTTTTTTTATTTTTATTATTTGTAGATAATTGTTCTTTGTAGTTTTTATTTCACGACTTATCGCAAGACGAAAAAATGTTCCTAATTGCAATGACTTTTTTGTCGGCAAAATCAGTATCTTACGAAGCCGTACACGGGCCACATATACACTTGGTGTTCTTCTTCTACAAAAAAGTGAAAATTTCGCCAAAAAAGTGAACATTTCTACAAAAAAGTGGAAATTTCTACAAAAAAGTGGAAATTCCCATAAAAAAGTGGAAATTTCGACAAAAATATTTGATGGCCTTTAAAATGATGGGTCACTCGATAGGGCGGCGGGGGAAGGTCAAATTTCTGCTTTGTTGTCGCCGCTTTCACTTTTTTTCGAAATTTTCACTTTTTTGTCGAAATTTCCACTTTTTTGTTGAAATTTCTACTTTTTTGTGGGAATTTCCACTTTTTTGTAGAACTTTTCACTTTCTTGTGAAAATTTCCACTTTTTTGTCGAAGTTTCCACTTTTTTTGTCGAAATTTCCACTTATTTTTGGAATAAGAACACCAAGTGTGTGTGTATGGCCCGTGTACGGCTTCGTAGTATCTGTAAAATGTAAATTATGCAAATTGTACTTTCTGAATCAGATTAGATTTTATTGAATAGAAAACTCGCATGCAGAAACAACTTCATTGTAGAGGTGCAACGGGAACACAACAATTATAGATAATAGTGGGAGTTGGAAGTAGTAAAGAAGGTAATGTGATAATGATTGTTCTGTTAACAAATCATATTCAAGATTATTTCGTTGCTGACCGACATACCCACTGAAGCGAGCTTTGAATGGAAACATTATATTGAAATTGTGGCAGTACGTCATTTACCTGCAATCTACCAGATTAAATATGCATAAACTGGAATAGAATAGGAATTACGCTCACTCACGTGCAAAGACAAAGCAAAGTTAACACGAAAGCACCACTACTCGGCAAATTAAAACTATTCCACAAAAGTGTATGAAACTTTGTTTATCAGCTATAAACGTGTGCGATAAATCATTTCCGAAATTACTATACTGGTTTATCTGGGTAACATGAAATTTTCTTACAGCACACGTCTTAAGCTTTCTTATGAGGGAAAAACTTATGTTCCTCAGAAAATAAATTGCAAAGCAAGTATATACAGATATTTATACCCTCCACCACACCAATTTATGAGAGAAAATAAGCTGAATTCTCCGGTTTCTTTCTTATCTCTTTCGCTTATCATAAAAGCGTGAAAGCCTTAATGTGTACAGAATTGAGCAATAAATTAAAGCTTATGACCCCAAAGATTCGTAAAATTTTCCTCAATTAACATATTACAATATAACAAGGATTTATGTTTTAATTATAACTAATAAGTTTAGAAATTATGTTTATATCCGATTTTCAGGGGAAGAGATACTGTGGTTAAAGGATAATATTTTTGCCCAGCCTTAGCCAACAGTCTTAATTGGCGATATAGTGATTTGTAGTCTTATGCCTCCGAATTTTTTCTTGTTCGGGTATAGAATCAAGTCGCATTTAAAAACGTTAATATAAGTAATTAAATTGTTTACATTTTAGTTCCGACTAATGGCGTCGTGCTCAACAAGTTTTCAAATCGATAGCATCACACTTGACCATTATGTAAAATACATACTCGTAATATCATGTCGTGTTTAATCCTAGCTCATCGCTTAGACCTTAAAATAAAGATAGAGGACGCATACGCTATATTACCACGAACGCTTGTTTTGATCCAACCTACGAGGATCAACATAACCCACAGTTGAGAGGACGAAAAGTAAACTGCACTACTTCCACAAACACCCATGTCAAAGGGTGCTGATAAATTATTAAACACAATGGAATAAGTTTTAATCTATAAAATGAGCTAAAAATGCAGAAATTACTTTTTGTAGAAATAAACACAAATCCTCTCATTTGGTTCGCTTCCTGCAATGTTTACAAACACGACGAGAAGGTAGAGGTCCTGCACTCCATAATTGTGCTCTTTGGGTTCAAAGCATCAAATTTCTACCATGGATGGGATATTTCGTAAAACAAAACACCAAAAACTCACGATCATAAGTTAATAAATCGTGCGGGTTTCAACAGCAAAGTTGTCATCATCAGCGGACAACTAAAAGAGAAAGCGCAAATCTAGATCTGTTTATACTTTGGAAGTAATGATCGTTTGAATTTCACGCTAAACAAAAAAAGTTCAATTTTGGGAATTAACAAACAACAAAATTTATATGTATTTATTGAGCGCAAAAGATTTCAAAATGTCTGAAACTACCCAAATCTGGCCGGGCATATCCCGCGCACAGCATGCGTATATGATCAGCTACATTGTTGACTGTTTGGGTTTTAAACGATTTGGAGGATGGAAACGCAGCAAAGTTGCTGAATACGTATAGAAGGTAGCAATTCTTAATAGATTGAAAGGACGTGATTCGATAATATTGTTTCAAGACAGACAATAAAGATGATTTTTTGGAGTTATCTCGATAAATACGAGTCAAGCGATAAGAATAATTCAGTTCTTTTTTGTTCATTGTTAAATTGTCTACAAAAAGTAATTCGACATTTTTTTCCCTCACGATAGTTTCTGAGATATTGTCCCTGAAATATGCCAACTCCCCTATCAAAAATCCCTAGAGGTGGCAACACTGATGACATGCTGTCCCCTCTCCTATTTTCGGTTTTTGTCTCAAAACGGGTTTCGGTCCCATCAAAACGGAGGAGAATATATTGGGAAGTTCGCAACCTACACAAAATTCAAATTGACACTACTTTTCACACGTTTTTCGTGTTTTTCAATTAATTAACTCAATGAGAATGCATTGCCATACTTTTTTGTTGATGTCCACACTATTCGGGATATTGACACGGACTAAATCCACTCCGGGAAGTAGAAAAAAACGTTTTATGAAACATTGACACGTATATTTTGTCATACAGATATGACGCACAGTCGTATATCGTGCGCTGCAGTAAGCAAGGAGAACTTCCATTTCAAAGCAATATCTAGAAAACTAGTGGCCTAACGAAAAAAAGATGGAGAAGTTTTTTGTAGGAAATTTAATGAGGAACAAAATCATATTGATCCATTTTTTTTCCTCAAACTCGTGGTTCCAGAGTTAATTGTAACAAACCATAAAAAGTCACCTGTCCTTTTGTTTAAACAAAAGTTCCGGTCGTAGTCGGGGGATTATTTTTGAACCATATATTATTTACATCCAAATGAAGGATTTAAAACAAAAATCAGCTTATTAAAAATGGAAAAACTTTTCCCGGTCCCTTTGATTCTTTCCGTGCGCTGAATATAAATACCCAAAATATTGCTTTAAAATACAAATTTACAGGGAAGTAAACTAATTTTCAGAAAATCTATATGCGTTGTAATGTTTCATATTTATTACACCACGGTCAAATCCTATGACCCCGGAGGGTCACACCGCGATGTTTGGCCGCTTTTTTAGATCCGCTTTAGGGATTTATGGATCAAATCCAAGGTGTATTTATTACACCATGGATTTGACCCATTTTCAAATGGCTTATTGTTACATGTGGTATATAATGTCAACTGTGCATGCGTTTGCCATAGACAGGGAGGCGTGAACCTACGGGGTCAATGGACTTGACCAATTTTCAGAAGGCATATTAAATATGCCACATGTCATTTGTCTTTGAACCGAATAATTTCAAGCGTTTGGCAGAGACAGAGAGGCGTGACCCCAAGGGATCATTGACTTTGATCCACTTTGATCAATAGGCTTATTACTTGTGGTATATAGGTCAACTGTGGATCCAAATCGGGCAAAGCGTTTAAGAGTTATCTTGTTCACGGACCGACGAATAGGCTGGCAGACGGACAGACTGGCAGACGGATACCATCGACAGCGTTAGTAAATAATTCTTATATTGACCACTGTACAAATAAAATAAACGTATATTCTTCCCCGAGTGAATCTTGAGAACAAATGCAGTCGATGGTTGCAGAATGGATCTAATAATTCGTAATTAGTTACTTTATCCCCACAAGAAAGTGTTTTGTTTAATTCATGGGTAATCTAAAATTCTAAACAAACTTCAGCAATAGTTAATACGTAGAACGGATTATGATTTCGTTACATTAACGTTAGATTATGCTATAAACAAAATCCCAGTTATAAAGTTGGTATTACAATTTCAGCAATGAAAAGTTAGTTAATAGTCCAGTCACGTGTTCTAACGTAAAGTTACAAAAGGAGGTTGGCACCGAAATACCCATGTTATACCAACCATGCATGGAAATTGTACGAGGCGACCTTTATGTAACACCTAAAATTTTCTACACACGAAGTGGAATCCTTTGCTTAATCAAGAAGGTTAAGTGAAATTACTGTAGTAAACATGGAAGCAGTTCAGCTTACTTCAAACTTTTCGGCATACAAATTTTTTAAAGCATACGCTTGTAATTTAGCAGGCTCGGCATCTCGAATCGATTAAGTACGTAGCAGTGTACATAAAGCCGTTAAATAGTTCAAACAAACATCCTAATAGCCATCCTTCGCGTTCTAATTATTAAGACAAACATACATACTTATTGGACTACATTAGACTATTGAGTTCAATCATCAGTTTTAAAAACGCCAGGAAATGAGTTTCAGTTATAAAAGTTAATTGCGAAAGCAATCATAATCTTCCAGAAAACTATCGCAGAATTAATTATTTATTCAAAACATAAAATGTTTAAACCTCACCGAGGGATAATCCCAATTCTTCTTTATGGCATACTAAATTGATTTAACGTCAAGGAAATCCACTTAAATTTCAATGAAAGTGGATGTATCTTATACCTAAGTTTATATTTACACCCAATTTATTAGCCAGATTGAACATTTTTTATTCATTCGTTTTCAATTTACTTGTATACGAAATATTCAAAGCGAAAATCTAAATTCCTGTGACATTTTTACATTTAGTTTTTATTTTATTAAATCCACTCATGGCTTTAAGCAATGTTCATTTTGGCGTAGGTACCTCACGTAGATATTATGGAAATCAATAACCAATCTGATTCGAACTAATTGCGTCAGGTTTAATTGTAAATTCTCTCGTTTTCCGGCCGATGTAAAAAAGAATGTTGACTGGAAAATTAAGCTGGTTAATTGCAAATGTCATTTTCCACCCAGCTTTAATGAACTCTTAACTTAAATAACATCGTCAGAACATTTATTGCATTAGTGATTAGAGATCAGTAAGGGGACAAACATTTTCGGTTAGATATAACAAACTTTATTGCTCTGCCCTTGTAAAGACGAACGATCTTAATGACGAGCAAAACTGCAGGACGTCCTACCCCTGGGTGCAAAATACGTGTATAACATGCATTACGTTTACGTATATAGTATTTAATATATCTCGCGATCTAATAATGATGATACAATTGAAATTCATTTCCATGCTACACCATGTGTGTTGCGTTTTTTTACCGCCCCTTGTGAGTGTCACCCCATTTACAACGATGGATTAAACTTGCGCCATTATTTATGCTGGAAGCTATTCAATTTATTTCGATACGCGGTTGCTAAATTTGTTCACCTTTCCATTAGCACATTACTCTTTAAAAAATATACCTTTAAAAACCCATTCGTTATTTGAAGTGAACTAAAAAGGGCTTATTTATTGCCTTTACACGACTGTAAAGAGGTGCTATTGAGTGAAGGTCTTTAAATTAACTTGCATGTCGTTCTCCATAATATATGTATATTTTTCTATTAGGTACTAGAAGCAATACTATCAAGTTGTGTCCTCATGACTGCTTTTATCGGTATAAAGAGCGATTGTAAAAATTCAGCGTTCATCGTGAACGAACGCCAATACACTTGTCAGCGGATCTGTCAATTTATTTCGAGTTGTGAATTCTGGTTTATCGCTTCGTCAATGTAGGTTAAATAAAAAAACTTATAGTTTTCAAATTTGACCAACATATTCTTTGAACCTTGCTCTTGAACATATCCAAAAAGCCCCATTTGTGGGGGGTGCGCAACATGTCTCGCTCTAAACAATTATGACTTAATATTAAGTGAATTTCATTTGCCAATTTTTTGTATTAATGAAATTCTGTTCCGTTCTGTTCTGAAGTGTATTAGTATTTTGCTCGGGGCAACGCTCGGCGCTACATTCGAATTGTAAAGCGAAACGATCTGAAAATCCAAGTGGAGACACAATAGCTATTTATGCACCAAGGGCGTTACTAGGATGATTACGCCCGGAGAACGATGGAATCCAGCTCGAGGGCTTTAGCCCGAGAGCTGGATATCGTTCGATGGGCGTAATCATCTGGTAACGTCGCCGTGGTGCATACAAGATTTTATTTTTCACTTTATTCTTAAAAAACAAGCCAGAATTAGTTACTTGCTTTCGCTGAGGCAAACGCGTTCTTTCCGTAAATACAATACAATAATATGGTAGTCTATGAAACAAAATAAACTGTTTACTTAGAAACGTCAAGTTTGCTTTCCAATTGCAATAAAGATGAATACGCTACCAAAATTTGTTCAAGAAAATGCGCAAAAGGCAACAGAAACTTTGCTACCCCTTAAATCAAAGGAGAAGTACGAAAAAGAATTCGAAACATTTACAGCTTGGCAATCAAAACATAAAATATTTACTATAAATGAGACCGTGCTATTGTCGTACTTTCAGGAACTGGTAAGTTTTACATATACCTACCTAAATATGCAAAATTATTGATAATACATTTTGTTTTAGTCTGAGAAATACACTCCTACGTCGCTATGGACCAAATACTCTCTTTTGAAATCAACTTTCATAGTTAAAAAGAAAACTGACATTTCAAATTATAATCAACTAATTTACTTTTTAAAAGTCAAATCCGACGTCAAATCGAAGGGATATATACCAAAAAAATCACAGGTTTTAACAGGAGATCAAGTTTTTGAGTTTATCAAACGTGCCCCTAACGATATTTATCTTTTGCATAAAGTAGTTTTGGTGATGGGTGTTTTTGGTGGATTACGAAGAGATGAAATGGTCAAAATGTGTATTGACGATATCACCGATAAAGGATCTGTTGTAATTGTAAACGTGCCAGAGATTAAAACAGGTACGTCTAAAGGTTTTACAATCGTGGAGGAAGAAGAAATAAATGCTCTTAAGTTAGTTCGACAATACCTAGCACTAAGACCAAAGCATACGAAAGAACGCCGATTTTTCCTCACATATAGGAAAGGTTGTTGCACAGTGCAACTGTCGGAAAAAACACCATAGGAAGTGTCCCAAATATAATTGCCAAATACTTAAAGTTAGATAACCCTCATCAATTTACCGGTCACTGATTGAGACGAACGTCAGCCACTCTCTTGGTTGAAGCAGGAGCAAGTTTTGAAACCCTGAAAATGCACGGCAAGTGGAAGAGTAACACGGTTGCGCAGAGTTACGTAGAAGATAGCGTAATTTCCAACAATCGGATATCTAGCATTATTGCAAGCGCGGTGGGTTCATCTAGAGGCGAAACCTCGAATAATGTTAACCTTACATCATATTCAGATGATCACTTGGAACTGTCGTCATCCATATCAGTTAATAGTTATTTATGTATTAAGGGCATAATAGTGATGTTTATATTCTCGAGGGCGACAAGTTAAAAAGCTCGAGGGCCTATGGCCCGAGAGCTTTTTAGTCGCCCGAGAGTATAAACATCAGTTTATGCCCGTGGTACATACACAATTTTATGTTTTACAAATAGTTTTCTTCGTCAAAATTCGTTTACAAAATAATTCATTATGTTTCATCGAGTATGCGTGGTTCGAATTTGTTAATGTGATTGAAACCATCCAAACGTCAAACGTAATTTTAAATAATTCAATTCATCGTGAATGAGCAAGAAGTTCCAGAAACTATTCGAAATAAGGCCAATCTTGTGATTTAGTAGGTATTGACAATTAATAGTTGACGTTTCTAATTTTCAATGACTTGCAAATATTTGTTTGTTTTGTCATTAAGAATAAATGATTTTTTTTTGAGTTGGATCCATCGTTCCTCGAAATGGGGGTTGAACTATATTATGTTATCAAAAATCTCTAAACCTTCCCCATATAGTTTTATTCGTTGAAGTTTTTTAAAAATAACAGCGACTATAGTTTCGGCGTACTGCCATCATCAGGCGATGTGAAAGTTAACAGGAAAACGGTAAATTACAAACGTTGAAGACGAATAAGACGAACATGTTGTTTTTTTTTAATTATTAACTGGCCGAAGCCAAGTGAAAAAACCTGAAGGGTGGTTAAAACGGAAAGGTTGTCCTAAGTTTCAAGACGAATTATTATCAAGCCTTGTTAAGACAACCAACCGGAGGGTTGAATTTTTACATTAAAGGTTGAAAGTTGGATTAACACATTTCAAAAGAACGGGGGGAAAAAATAAACTTATAAAAATATAAACGTCTCTGGCCTTTCTAACAAAAATATTACGTTTTCGGGAAAGTTTGAAAATTGTAATTTTCATATTGGCGGGTAATTGTGCTTTCTTTTGTATTACAAGTATTTAGTTTGACTTAATAAAAAAAATTGAACGAATATAATTACCTATTTTGAGGGCGTAATGAATTCATTACGCCCTCTCATTACGCCCTGGTTGTTATGGACTTGTTTACGTATCCCGTATCCAAGGAGTTACCATTGAATTACAGGAAAGTGAAAAATAAAGATTTTAATCGTCAGGGTATAGACAGTCCGCGCGTATAAATTAATGTTTCATATCTAAAAATGCCTCCTGGGCATAAAAAGGATCCGAAAAAACTCGTGGTTGTGGTTGACCCATGCTCTAAATGGGGGTGATGAACTATAGAGGAAACGACTCAATTCCTTAAAACCTTCCCTATGGATATTTCATTGTTGACAGACAGATATAATTGTGAAATGTTACGACATGTTTCGATTGTTAATCATCTTCAGGTAACAAATTATAAGTACGGTGTGTGAGAAAAATTACATTATTGAAAAGTTGAAAAGTTGTTGAAGCCTTGACGATACATATTGAAGTTTTGACGATACATTGAAATTTGAAATATTATAAGTAAAATTATAGTAGATAATGTATTAAGGGATAAAACAAGAGTATAATTCCCCGAGGGAACAGTAATACTCCGAGCGACGTAGTCGCGAGGGTATTGCGTTCCCCGAGGGGAATTATACTCCGTTTTATCCCGTGGTACATTCTACGTTTTATTTTTTATTGATAATAGTAGAATTACTGTTGAAAAGTAAATTAATTTGCAAATAAAAATTTCACATCTGATTCGCGTTGTTGCATATGGGGTTGGCTGCGACTACTGCCATGGTTACCTAGTTACGTATATAAACAACAAAAAATGCTGCGTCCGTCATTTTGAAAGCAATTTTTGTGTCGTTTGGCTTTGTTCAAGAACGGAAAATGTTGGAAGGGAATGAAGATGATGATGTTCCCATGGGGGGAATAAAAGAAGCTGAAGACGCTCTTAAGGAGTTAGTGCCGGTGACTTCAAAAACATTATATGAAAAGAATACTCCAAGTTTTGTAAATTGCGATCGGAAAAATCCTTGAAGATTGTGAACGAAAATAGTTATTTGTATACTTAGGCCGCGAAGTCATTCTTTAACGTACCGAAAAGAAGATTGGCGCCGAGGCCGCTTGCGGCCGAGGCAAGGCAACTTTGAGGACGTTAAGGAATGACGCGGCCGTCGTATACACAACATTTTTTGTGCAATTGTGTAGAATCGTCAATACATAAAAATGAGATTTCAAAAATAATAATTTTCGTCGCAAATAGAAAGACGGCCAGTTTTCATTTTACCATGGAAATGAGATAAACAATGAATAATTTTTCGTGAAAGAAAAGTCAAAATGTGTGCCTCCGAAAGTGATTCTTCGATATCCGGAACCTTGTCTGAAAATGTACTATTAGCGTACCTTATGGAAAAATCGAAGACCTTAAAAAGTTCAAGCTTATGGAGTGTGTATTCGATGCTAAAGTGAATGCTTAATATAAACGAGTGTATAAAAAAGTGTACCTGTCAGTTTGAGTTCTAATGAAAATCAAAATGTTACAGTTTCAAAGTATAACGCTTCTAACACTTTAGACTTTCTTTCAGGAGTAAGTATAAGTAACAATACGAACTGTACGATTAATATTAACATTTATCCAAAAGATTTGTAATTACCTACATGCTGATTGTCAAAATATATGTGACATTGTTTTACTTTAACGGCCGTCACTATGACAGCGGCCGCGAAAATGAATTTCGCGGCCGCCATGGCGAACGCGAAGTTGTTGTTTCTCGTCCAATTGCACAAAAAATTCTTTTGGCGTATTTTAGTGAACGATCTAAGCAGGGAAAACCGTCTTGTTTGTGGACCTACTACTCCATGCTTAGATCCATGCTGCGTGTGCGAGAGAACCTAGATATTTCAAGGTATTATTTATACACATTATTAATCGAATTTGGACAATACTAAGACGTTTTTTTGGATTACAGTTATGGGCAATTGAAAACGTTTTTAAAAATAAGAATCAGGAATTTTAGGCCAAGAAGTCTAAGATTCGCCATTCACTGTCTGAGGGAAATCTGAAAAGTACCAAGGTGTATTTCAAAATATTGTTTTACACACAATTGCTACGACAATGGATCTGTATCACAACCTACCAAATGAATGAAGTTAAGTATCGTAAAAGAAGACCATTTTAAGAAATATAACATGGTTACCACCTATGAAATGTCATTCTCGTTCCTTCTGTAGGTTTTGACTTATATTACACGATTGACAGCTAACCCCTGTGTTTGACTTTACCGTAAATGTCAATTAATTGTCAAAGTAGTCCTATTGTTCTGACAGGGAATTAGATTTTATAATTCCCGTTGTTATGACAGCGGGAATTATGGGTCTGTTTATGTGGCTATAGACTAGTATTTTAACCACCATGTAAATTATCAATAAAAAATAAAGTTATTTAAATTAAATTTTCAAAATTTTGAGTTAACGGGCCATGGTGAAGAGGATAGATTTAAACGGACAATAACATAGTGGATATACAAACACACGGCCAACGAAGGGCCAAGCGGAAACCGCCTATACAAATATTAAGAACATTGTTTGTAATCTGAAAAACTACAGTGACTTTTCAATAATGTAATTTTTCTCACACACCGTACTTATAATTTGTTACCTGAAGATGATTAACAATCGAAACATGTAACATTTCACAATTATATCTGTCTGTCAACAATTAAATATCCATGGGGAAGGTTTTGAGGAATTGAGTAGTTTATTTCCTTTATAAAAAGGATCCGCTGGTTTTGTAGCAAAAGATGTACAGAAAAAAGAATTTTTTTCAAAAATTTGTTCAATTTGGTCAACCTATAAAGTTGAACTCGAAAATGTTTGCAAGTTCTAAAACGTATTTCAAATATCTTCCAAAACTTCGAAACGAAGAAATAGATAGAAAGATTTTATTTAGTCTTTTTTCTGTGGTCCAACATCCAACATCATAGTCCAAAGTTCACGACCTTGGGAACTCCCAGGTCCATGACCTTGAGAAATCCCGAAATCCAAAGACGATTCGACGTCACATGATCTTGGGAAAACCCAAGATCATGACCTTGTGACGTCACAAAAAGTGGCGGGGAGAATGTCCTTGGTAGCCTCTAAGGATCCCCTCTAGGGAATGCAATCCCGTAGCAAAATTTCAATCCCGGTATTTGCGGGATCATTAGATAGTAATCCCGCTGGATCCCAGTATTTGCGGGATCCCGCAAAATTTTAAATCGGAAATAAGCAATTTTGTGCAGTTAACGGAATATTCTCCAGAAAACACATTGTATTTCGGGGAAAGCATGCATCACATTCGCCGTCTTTTCTTGTCGCCGGTGAGTAATCTTTTATGGCCCCTCCATGTCTATCTGGATTTCTAGAATATTCGCTGCAAAATTTCCATACAGCCACTTTACTACTAAAGTCTTTTATAAACAATCGACGAGTCCGACATATTGTCTACAAGAATAACGGTTCATGCGTTTTAAAACAGTAGTAAAATAAGTTAATAACAGATACGGGTTTGCGCCTCATTACTGCATGAACTGCAACAACAAAAATGTGCGAAATAATCAAATTCGCAGAGTTGCTAATGTATGGGGGTAAGCTTGGTCGATAATTTCTGCAATCCTGCGGGATCCCGCTCCATTTACGTACGGGATTAATCTCGCAAGAAGACTGCGGGATCCCGGTATTTCGGGATCCCGCGATCCCGGTATTGCATTCTCTAATCCCCTCGGATCATAATTCTTGTACAGGGTGTAAATCGAAAAGTGGAACATAGGCGTTTAACATGGGAAATTACTTTTTCTTTGCGCAAACGTTTCCTAATTATTTTACGCAAAAATACTTCAAATAAAAGTTATAGAGATATAAATTCTGCATCTAAATCATGTGAAACGATTATTCGATCTCTTCTTGTACGCGAAAAAATTAATTATAAAGATATTTTTTAATTTTCAAATGACACCCGTCTAAAGAAATTATAGCCCTGGATAGCCGAAACTACAAAATTCCACTGATACAAAAAAACCCATAAGATAATTTCAAAATATAGTTAAGTCAATAAAGCTAAACTTTTTAATTCTCAGCATTGGGAGTACAATTCGATTTTGCCCCTTGAGGAGCCTAACTTTTTGACTTTCGACTCTGACCCGCCATTAGGCCAAGCAGAGCCGACGCTACAAGCGCAACCACGAGTAGTCAATAATAATCTCACAAGATGCTCTCTTTATTTCCCAAATTTTTATTCGTCTGTATTATATTCGACTTTATTTTGTTCATAATAAGGTTTTTTATGTAAATATTTTTAAATAATCGGGTTTTTTAAATACATAATACAAATAAGTAAGAAACATTAAGAATAAATTATTATACGTACCTAGGTATTAAAATTTCCTATTGTTGTTTAAACTATATAACTAATTATTAACCCCGACTGCGGTAGACATTATTGACACTAAATTTTCAATAAAAACAATTGATATTTTCATAAATATGGTGAAAAATAATTTTAAAACTAATTTTCCAGTAAATTCAGTTATTGTTGTTTATTTTAAACAATATACAAAATTATTTCCTAAAATTGGGATGTTTCTGATATTGCATAGTAGGTACTCAAAAACACGCTTTTAAAAAAATTACCAAAATCGGAGCTGTTGCTGAGAATATTTAACCTTCATTGACTGGACTAATATGATTGAACAACTGATCAGATGTCATCGCAACGCTGCCAACTGTATGTCCTCAAAGTTTCATGTGGGCCAATTGATCCGTTTTTCAGCAGTAGTATTTCTCTCATTGTTATTGAATGACCTTCATGTTAAAAAAAGTATAAATTGAAATCTGTAAAATTCTTTTTCATTTTGTTGACATCTACGAAACACTAAACTTACGGATGAATACGATAAACTGATTTAATTTAACATTTCGATAGTACGTAGGTAAAGAGCAATAATTTTAGGTTTAAGAATTTTCTTTTAAACAAACTACCCAGGAAACTACCATTTCAAACATAAACTTGAGCACACATCAATGTTTTGATGAACAAATTGGAATTTAATCGAATGCAAATGTTGCAGACGATACAGTACAAAGGTTAGAAACTACGCAGTCCGTAAATACCATTTTTGTTTAATGAAAGTTCTTATTTACCAGCGAAGACGTTCCGATTGTGTTCTGCTGAATCTGGTAGGAATGTAACAAATGAAAAATTCAAAACAATTCATTACACTAAGTTCAATCTTTTTTTCGAAACGCTATACCTATAAACAATAGGTACTCTTATATTAGCGTGTTGTGAAAGTGAAAAGGTATAGGTTAGCTTCGTTGAGCGTCTTTGACCGAAACCACTCCCACATAAAATAAAGCCAATAAGTAAAAGAAAATAAATTGCGCCCCTTTATATTCTTAAATACGTCGAGAAGTCCATGCAAGGGTATTGTTGAAATACAGAGGGTTTCCATTCTAGAAAATCGGAAGCACAAGTAATTGCGGCATGTTGCATTGCATGCTGAGGTGATCAAAAATTTTACTATCGGAGTTCATGCATTTTAGCACCAAAACCTTTATACACAGTAATTTTTGGAAAGCCATAAATTTCACTGAATCGCTTTAATTTGACTTCCAGAACTTTCCTTGAAATTTATGTTTATCCTTGAATGAATGTTTCTTTATACGGAAAAAACGATCATTCAATATATTAATGTCACTAATTTCCGAGTCTCATCGAATAATAGTTAATTTTATACTTCCAGACGTTTCACATTTCTTTTGCGTCCCTATTTTTATGATTGTCGCTGTTATTGTCTTGCGCCCATTGCCGAATTCGTGAAATCCTCATCAATTTAAATGTTAGAAAATGGTCGAAGAAACCGAGGAAGAAAAGAAACTGCATTTATTGTGAATTAAATTAAAACCTAACTTCGCAAAAATGGAAACTGGTTTTAGTCAACCTTACTACGACCCTGTAAATGAAATTGTCTAATATGTTAACATTTTAAAGGTAGATGTTCATTTGGAAATTTCCATTTTTATTTCAGCAAATTTTGATTAGTGCGGGAGTAAAAGTAAATTAAAGCTTAGAAGTGCGCCATAAATATTCATTAAGTTTTGTGTTCCGTACGGTAAACAGCGTTGAGTTCGTAAACTAAAGAAATAATAAAAATATATATGCCGTATTAAATTAACACCGGAGGGTTAAAATATTATATTACGTTAGCGAATTACTTTCTTTTGACAGTTTCCGCTACACAACGTATTGCATTCTAATGGAATTGACGCTGTCGTCGAAATTGTTCTACGACCGTTGCATTATTAACGTGTTTCTCAACTTTTATACGTTTCTTTCATTTACATTCATTGGTTATTCTCTCAGGAATAACTAAGCGAAATTATTCAGCGCCCGAAGTGCTGTAAAGAGTAAATTTTCATATTCACCGTATACTAATGAGCAACAATCTGTTGAGAAATTGGGGGATACAGGTGCACTTCAAACAGAATTTTGAAGAACTTTTTAAAGTGATTAAATTGAGTTTTCCTTCTATTTTGATCTGAGCTGGTTCCAAAGTCAACAAGTACGTAACTAACCGTATTAGAGTGCATCATCAACTAGAGTAAAATACTCTTATGCTTTATCGCCGAATCTAACTGAGTGCTCTACCGTCTGTAGCATACTCGGGAAATTCTTGGCACAACGTAAATATCCAGAGTCCGTTGGAAGCAATCGGTGCAATTTTGGGGTCCTCAGCCAGGCTGCAGTAGACAGAGAATGAGCCATTGAGACGCCGTTTGTATGTGACGTGCATTGCTTAACTAACCATTTTCAATCCTATCTCGGGCAAGACGATAACATAAGGCACGTTCTTCCACATTATATAAGAAATTATTACTTAAATATGACCTAAATCTGACATCACGTTTTCGTAGTATATAATAACGATCGCAAAAATATTTGGAACTTCTCCCCGGAAGCATATCCATTCATTCATACCGCAGTAGGTAACTATAACTATATCTACTACTTTTGGGTTTACAATTGCACATGCTAGATAAGATCCCACATAAGGTCAACATTTGCCCATCTGTTTATTGAGTGAAATGCATTTTTTAGCAATCTTAATGTGTAAATAAACACATTGGCAATTGTTGCCTGAAAAAATTTAGTCAAGAGTATCCTTAACTTAAATAGATGTAATTAATATTTCTGTCTGCTTCTATCACATGGAGAGTGCGCCTATAAATTAGATTATTCAATTATACACCTTCCCTTTTTATAATTTATAAAAAATCTTGGCCTCTGTACCGCAGCATAGAATGTTCCTGAAATTACGCACAAATCTCATCTACATTGTTTACTGTGCTGCAGACGAATAGTCAGTGGTGTGCCGAATGGATAGAGAAGTTTAGTACCTACGCGTCTACTGCTGCTAACTGGATTCTAAGATACACATACCCTTCTGACAAGAAGAAGTGCTTGTTTTTGCAATGGATATGCACTACTGCACTAGGTTTCCCAAAGTTTTAACTGTCAGTGATATAACATTAAAGGAGGGAGGTACTAAAAACGCCACTCCCAATGGCATCCACACTTTAGCAACCTGTTTTACTGAAAAAATCAATCATCCCAATTCTCTATCACAGAAAACAGTACAATAATCGAATTTCTTACCCTCGAAATCATATGGCCCGATTTGGATTTATCACATAATTTTGCAATGTGCCTACCGCAGTTATAAAGTATTTCTAGGTACCAATAATAGCAATTTTATATGTTATGCTGTAGCATTGAATGAAAATACTGTTTATATTCAGTGGCTGTAGTAAGAAAGGGATAAGAAATCGCCGATATTCTGATTACATTATATTTACTACGATACAGAGAGTGTCATCGTCTGCAGCACAGTAAACAATGTAGATGAGATTTGTGCGTAATTTCAGGAACATTGTTTACTATGGTACAGAAACCAAGCTGTCTGTACCGTGGTAAACAATGTATTTACGCCGCCCGGTGTGAAGGGGCACTTAGTTTAAACAAACAGCTGAAGCGTTAGTTAGAACGCATGGATTTTTAATTGCCATCATCCATATACAGTCTGTCCCAATCGCGTGAGATTGCATGGATAACTTTCTTATTATTAAAGATAGAGAATTGTTAAATGGACAATGTTTTGCAGTTTTAGATGATCATTTAAAATTTGCTTGTGGAAGTTCAAAATGTCGAATAGGTTGGACGTAAATCCAATAAAACTGAAATTGGTCATTTCCTTGAATGTCTTATATCATCACGAGATATAAATGAGGAAAATTGACCAATTTCCTAAAGTTAAATAGGCGCCATATTTGATTTTTATATTCCTTGATGGAATTTTTACTCTTCTTTTCAACGAGCTATGATAGCATGAGATTGAAAATAAGATACCAGTTACATCAACAGTTTCTATATTTTAATCAAGTAGTCTGTGATGAATTAAAAAAAACAAACAGTACATCCAGAAAGATTTTGACTTTTATGATATCACTTATTGACGATCCACACTTACATACCTACAAAATGGTGGTATAAGCGAGGGTATAACTAAAAATTATCCCCCCGAAAAAATGATGGAATGATCCAGTTAAACACATTTCCACACACTTACCGTTACTTTACACAACCTATTACCATTGATGGATTGTCCCGGGTATTTTGTAGGTGGTTTATCCGTAAGAATATCGAAACTAACAGTTTTACCAGTCCGAGTATTATGGATAGATTTATTTTTCTAACTATACGGATAGTACGTTGGGTACGCCAAAAAAAACTGCACTTTTTGATTGGAATATGCCACTTTCTGTGGTAATAGTTAATACCAAAAGGCAACTTTTGAGATAGGGAGCCACTCGAAAATCCGTGCAGGAAACCAAAATGGTGGCCGTCAAAATAGCGCCATTAGCCGCAATATATTTTTTTGTATCTCTGCTCCTAATAGTCCGATTTTAATTTTCTTTTTTTTTATTGAAAGCTCTTGTGACGAGGAAACTTTTTTGCTATATAACATTTATCTCTAAAACTAAGGATTTAGCACAATTTTAAAAAAGTGTTTTTTTTACGAATTTGAATCACAAGTAAGCTCAACCCGATTTTTATGTGTAACTTGTCCACGTCAAATGTTAATATGTAAGGATTTGTATTATTCAGCACAATATTCTGACTCTTAAGGTCTGATGATGAATCGGTCTATACGATTCGAAGTCGATTAGCTAAAGAAATATTAAAATTCAATTATTTGAAAAACGAGTTTTATTTATTTATTTATTTATTGTTACAAACTACACAGGGCACAGCCCTAATTACGTAGCAGGTATCTATTATCTATTAATGAAGGGTTGCTGAATAATAAGTATATAATCTAATAATGACATTCAACTAAAGATGATACAAACTTTCGCATACAAAAAATTAAAAAAATATGATACTGTTGGGGTGTAAGAAGCCCTACTAATTTTTTTCTTTTATCCTTAATTGAAATCATAATGTTTTATTAATTGTTTGGAAAAAATGTTAAATATTACAGTATATTTCTCCTATTCACTAAGCTTTGGATTTCAAAAACATTCCTTAGATCAACCGATCTAACACTGTTATAGTTAGGATAAGTGCCAAATTTTTTATAATAGAGAAATCGTAAAAACTTATTTTGGACTTTTTCAATTGCTTTTATTGAATTACACGTGTTTGGATGCCAAACTGTGCTAGCATATTCAAGCTTTGGTCTAACTAATGTAAAATAAAGTCGTTTAACTGTACTTATGTTTTTGAAATTCTTGGTTTGCCTCACAATAAAACCCAAAGTTTTGTATGCACCAGCCACTGTAATATTTATGTGTTTATTAAAGTTCATTTTATCATCGTAAGTTACTCCAAGATCCTTTATGGAAGTTACACGTTCCAAACTTAACCCGTTAATTTCATAATTAAAAAAGAGTGTACTCTTCTTGCGCTAAAACGATAATACATTGCACTTTTTTATGTTTAGAGGTAATTTATTCAAACGGCGCCACTGATACAATTTATTAAGATCATTTTGAAGATTTAAACAATCAGAAATACTGGTTATAGGCATAAATATTTTTTGGTCATCCGCGAAAAGTAAAGATTGACAGTTACTAAACTGAGAAGGCAGATCATTTATAAAAATCAGAAACAGCAAAGGTCCCAAAATAGAGCCTTGCGGTACTCCAGAATTAGCTTCAAATTTGCCTGATGTGTTACCATTAAATTTCACTGCAAGTTTGCGACTGCGTAAATAAGAAGCAAAAAAGTGTAACAAATTGATTGATAGGCCATACTGATAAAGCTTTCTTAACAACAAATCGTGATGTACTTTATCAAATGCCTTCCTAAAATCTGTATAAATTTTATTGTATCAATTTGTATCGACAAATAATTCACTACGTCAAGAAAATAGTGGTTGCTATTTAAAAACAGTATGTCCCCTTTGACTGTGTAGAAGTATGCTACTGACCCCAAATTGAATGTACGTGGATTGGTAGCAAACTTTTTATAATTATGGATGTCATAAAAAGCTTCTTTAAAAAATGATTTGAAGATAAAATTTTCACCCTGTATAAAAAGCATATCCGGAAAACGGTTAGCCTCGCGGTTAGCATTACGAAAAAAAAACCGATAAGACCTACAAAAATAATTCTTTTGTTAAGGGATACCCGGGGATACCTATAAAAAATATCAAAATGTATAGGCTGCCCTCGAGAACACCCTATATACCTAAAAATACGTTTTAGGCTTCCCCTCAGGCTTCTCGTACCAACAAACCGTTACCATTAATCTCAACCATTGAGGCCGAGATTGAGGCTCTATCGTCCGCTTACAGAAGGTGGATTCCCTGTATAATAAAAATGATTCAACTTATATGAATAGGTATCTAAAACTTGGAAATCATAATATTCCGTTAATATTCTTAAAGAAAACCCGAGAGAAAACCATCGAAAAAACCCATGATCTGATAAATAAGCACTCCAATTTTCACATTCGTTGTAGCTTAAACCAACTAGTTAAGTAAAATAAGAGCGAGAGTAAGAGTTAAAGTTGTTATACTGCCAGCTATACTGACTGTTTCTTTAAAAGCAGAGTGTATTTTCTGTTTTTCAGAGAAAAAAATTGACGAGGCTTTTCCTTTCAATTTTCATAATGCTTGATTTCGTGCCTGATGAAACAAATATTGCGCATTTTTTCAAAAAAAAACATGGCGGATTGAAATTTTCCGAACTTGCAGGGTAGATACAAGGAGTTTTGGGGTTGTATCGATTGAATTTCTAAACGATGGCCTTTTTTGTCGAAAAGACCGGGATATTGCACAATTAAAAGCTTACTTGTGATTCAAATTCGTAAAAAAACACTTTTTTAAAATTGTGCTAAATCCTTAAGTTTTAGAGATAAATGTTATATAGCAAAAAAGTTTCCTCGTCACAAGAGCTTTCAATAAAAAAAAAAGAAAATTAAGATCGGACTATTAGGAGCAGAGATACAGAAAAATATATTGCGGCTAATGGCGCCATTTTGACGGCCACCATTTTGGTTTCCTGCACGGATTTTCGAGTGGCTCCCTATCTCAAAAGTTGCCTTTTGGTATTAACTATTACCACAGAAAGTGGCATATTCCAATCAAAAAGTGCAGTATTTTCCCCATTCTAGCCATGTACCCGACGTACTAGGAGTGTTCAAATCGACATAATGAACACTGCGCGTCACAGGAAAACCTACATGTTGTAGTTTCACGCCCAAATCAAGGAAGATTTTAAATTAATGTAAGTCATGTAATTAGACCAGATGGAACTTTGACTGCTCCAGAGACTTGCTATAACTAGACTGCGCCTAACGTATCTAAGGTGTTGTCGACACAGTATGCAACACACAATGCACCGCGGGGCAAAAATCGCTGAGATGATATGCAATATAATGAAATAAGCTGTTATTTTAGATGTTCCGTTCATTAATCATTCTCGTGATTAGCTCGAATTAGTGAACAGATAAATTTCTGTTGAGAATAAACCAATAAACTTAAGTTAGCTTGTGCCTATCAACATGTACTCTGTCGATAAATTTTGAAATAATATGCTGATTTTCAACGGATAAAAGTTTAAAGGGCCAATGGATCAGAGCCATTCGAAGAGAAAAATTTACTCTCACCATAGTGCATTTGCGGGGAATGAAGCCGATTTTAGAAAGGTACCTACGAAGGTGTTAAACAATATTGCAATACCGAGCGTTTTCGACTTTCCCATCCACTTAAAATACCGTAGAACTATTATTCCACATCCTTTACCAGCAAGACAACGGCAATACCTATTTGCCTATTAGGTATAGACGTAACTAAGTACTTACTGGTACTAAGTATATTTCAGGTTTTGTTACAAGAAAAATAGCCAAGTCTGTTAAATGTTCCATATGTGCAGATGCGATATTCGCATCAGAGAGTCATTCAAAGCTTTTAACTAGAAAAAATCGTGGAGGATTGTTGCTCGTATCAAGCGATGCATTAAAAATTTGCCAAATTGCTGAAAGTGTGTTTAGGTTTTTCATTTAATCCACACCACAACGCGTTGTAAACAAAATGGTTATCAGCAGTCTAAGAAAAATAAATAACAGCTACAGCCCATTTGGGTTTTTGGATAGGCATATATTGAATCAAAATCCGCTAAATAATCATATCTTACTACTTACATCTTTAGTTTTAAGAGTATATTTTCCCATACATGTTCACCACCAAAATACACATATAAATCAAATTAGGACTAGAGTAAGGCAGTTATATACCCATTTAGTTCAAATAAAATACCAGTAAATTCGATTAAAACAGTTAACAGCTATATGTTATCTTTTTTTGGTACTAAAATTTAGAATAAACATGGCTAAAGCAAGCTGCAGAACGTACGTCTGCCCCGCGATGAACAGTTGGTTGCCTATCCTATCTTGACAACAGGCGTTTATAGTAAAATCTACGTTACGCGCGGTCTAGTTATAACAAGTCTCTGGACTGCTCACTATTATTTATAACTTCTCCAATAAACTTCTTTAGAGGATTTTCTAGCTAGACAACGTATGTTTCGCAGAAAGGGTTGGTTTATGGTAACTTAGCTACCAACAAGCTGGCTACCCAGGTCACAATTCACGAATTGTGTACATTGTACATTAAAGAATAAAATATATGGAAGTAGCTACAACTATAATAGTAATAATACCATACACAACGCGTTGCCTAAAGTAAACTGTCTTGAAGTGTGTTTCACAAATAATGACCAGTATTTAAAACATCTGATATAATTATTAACGATCCTCGAGATCGTTTATAATTTTGATTTGCTGTCTGTCTGTCCGTCTGTCCGTGTGCACAATAACTTTGTGTAGAATCGTCCGATCGCTTTGAAAATTGATACACATGTTGTGACAGAACGATGAATTTAAAAATAAAGAATTAAATTTTAGTTTGAGAGTAAGTACTCCAGTTGGGACATTTAATATTATTGTTGTTAGATTGTTCGACTTTGCGAATAGTGTCCTTGCGTTAAAGGTTTAGGTTAAGTTTAACGTTGAAAGCTTAACAGCCAATAGGCATTGTCAATAAGAATTAAGTTGTTAATTTGAAGTAGATAAGCTGGTGTTAGGTGAGAGAGTAGTTTTTGTTACTTTCCGTTATCCCAATACATTTTAGGTTTTTTCAATATTAAATTTATCACAAAAAGCGCAGTTTATTTCGTCATCTAATTCGGAATCCACAAGAAGCAACGTAACAATGTGCTTCTAGATATAAAAAGCTCGCTATTGTTTTTTGGCTACGTAGGCCAACGGGTCAAAAAGTGACAGCCCACAAACTGCCCAAACCTCCAAAAAGGGTTTCTTGTTACAAAGAACATATGAATGTCCGGTTTTCTAATTATTTTATTTGTTAAACTATTTAAATGAAATTTTGTATGTAGGCACCTCAAATAAAGCTAAAACTAATGCCGATTCAAAAAATTTGTTTTATTTATTGATTTATATATTTATTTATTTATTTATTATCTCTCTCTTGTTCTGGGCCCTTAACAGGCTTGCGCCCAATTACAGAGTGATTCGCATAACGCTTTTCTAGAGGTGTCCCTGCAGACGGTCTTAAGTTATTTTATACTACTCCGGTATTTTACCTTGCGAATTAGGAAAACTGCAGGAAAACCTAATTCGGAGTAGCCGGCAGAATGCTCAAAACTGATCTAAGGTAATCCGCATCTCTGCCACAGATGAAAAATTCACCTCAACCCAAGTTCGAACACCCGACCTCCGGGTTTATAGTCCAACGCTCTACCACTGAACCATAAAGCCGGTTTTATAAGCTAAGCTGCTCTGGTGGGATAGAATCAACCTCTTAAGGTATATTGTAAAAATGATGTATGTGTGAACTCTCGAGGATCGTTCGATATTCAGTTGTATCGGATTTTTGTCATCGGTTTTTTGCCTCGAATAGATTTTGTTTTGTTTTTTTTTTAATTTATCCTGGACTACTTGATTAAAATATAAAAACCGTTGATATAGCTGGTATCTTATTTTCAATCTTATGCTGTGATAGCTCGTTGAAAAGAGAATTAAAAAATCTATTAAGTAATCTAAAAATCCAATATGGCGCCTATTTAACTTTAGGAAGTTGGAAAATGTTCCTCAAAAGTAGCCATCTTGAATTTTTATTCATTCTAAATTAAGCGTATCAAAGAGAGTAACTTTTGTATAAAACTTTTTTTATATCTTTTATACTTTCGATGAATTGACATTTAAGGAAATGACCAACTTTAGTTTTTGAATTTACGTCGAACCTATTCGATATTTTGAAATCCCACAAACAAATTTTAAATAAGCATCTAAAACTGCAAAACATTGTCCATTTAACCAATTCTCTATCTTTAATAATAAGAAACTTACCCATGCAATCCCACGCGATCTGGGACACACTATATATTGATCTCTTTGATTGATTGATTTGATTCATATTTTGGGGTTTCAGAAGTATTGTTGGACGGCTTTCACCTATATAACTCCTATAGTAAGGATCTAATTTTCGTTCTTCCTTTCTTATCGAAAGTATCGTTTGCATTTCTTGTATTGAGGTGTACCTTTCTTTAGGATTCGGCTGATATGTTTTATGTTACACCATTGGTACATTAAATTATTTTAACTCCAAGAAAACAAAAATAAATATACCGAGCTAGCCCAACTTTTTTGTAAACCATGACTGACAGTTTTTCTACTTTCCTAATTGGAAATCTATCCTATTTGTTTGATATACTACCCTCCTCCCCTTCCTTTATTGGAACACTACTGAAAATTCTTTATAATCCCTTAATTACCTAATAATTATGCGAAATTTCACTCTTGCTCTCTTTCGACAACGAATGTGAAATACCTTTTCATAGACGTCATGATCGTACAGAGGGATGTAATATATTCCTTGGATTAAAAGAATATTACCGACGGGACATACAGTACATAGATAACCGCTATCAGCTTTATTGAACACCCGGTATCTGGATGCGATCTAGGATGCGATTAAAGTTGGAAGCGCTTCGTTACGAAGACTGTCGCTCCACAAATATTTAGGAGTTAGAAATAGAAGGTAGAAACTAGTGGTTCAATTTTTAGAGCCGCCGTATTTAATTGTTCCGTTTCTCACTGTTCCCATGGTAGTTTGTAGTGTACGAAAGCTTCTGGCATGTTGAAGATAATGGCGAATTAATATTTTAGACTTAGAAGCTCCGTTAAGTAATTATTAGCAGGTTTTAGTTTCCAATGGTATATAAGAACGAGCATGAAAGCTGAAAGGCTATTCATTTCGGCCATTTAAGTGAGTATAATTAACAGTTGCTAATGAACTGAGCTGCAGAACAGCATCCAATTAAGTCGTGACTGGTCTCAAAAGAAGCGGTCTTAATTAATTTGAATTTTAAGACTAATTATAAATTTTTAGGACGTCAGCAGGCCGCACAATTAATTAAAGAGGTTTTAATTTTTTTATGGAAACAACCGAAACCTACGCTCAGTCTGCTGGAAAAACCGCCGAACATTCCATGAGAATTTTGTAAAAAGGTAACGCCGTTGTTTAGTGGGGATCTTTTTTTACCTTTTGCATCTTTGAAAATTATGATCTTCAATCATCGCTATTTTGCCGGTCGCTAACGTTAAAGGTATGCATTTGTTATCTTTCTCCCATTAATTCTAAGGGAGGTATTGCTTTGCTTTTTCCTTCATTTGATTTCCCGTAGCTACCCGCGTTCCCGTTAGGGCAATCACTACCGAGTCTATGTACCGTAATTCTGTTTTACTTGCTTCCCTGGACGTAACCACCGGCCGAATTCTGGGGCTTTCCTTTTCTCTGCGTGGATGTATCCGCGGCAACCATTCCTATCGCCGACCTTGACCAGGAGCAGGGACGCATTCCTTAGTTCCCCGTGTCGTATTAGGAATAGTGTGCAAATATAGGTACAAGTTATGTATGTACCTCAATGTAAACATGCCATATAGGCATTTTTATTTGACATACAATTTTCCGGAAATTTATTTGTTCGTAACCCCAACTCATTTAATTCTTTAATTTAATTCTTATTAATTTTTTGCCCGTAATCAGTAGCAAAAGTTGTGCACAAAAGTATAGATTTATGTTGGGGAATTTATAACCTGATACTTTTTGTTGTGTGTTTGACAAAAACGATTGATTGAAGTATACTTCATTGTTGCAAACCTCTATTAGTTTTTTACTGGCAACTCTAGCTCCCACTAATTACTTTAGTCTGTTGGATATCGCCGGTTTGTGGATTCGAACAAAAGGCTTAAGACTAGAAATTGAAGATGTAAAACTATCGGATACTCCGGAATTACTGCAGTCCTTAATTCAAAAGGTATACATAGTCGTTTAGTTTAGTTGATTCTGAAACAAAGGAGTTTCAGTCATGATTCTAAAGTTATAAGATCCGTAACAGTATCGATCGCATATAAGGTTGTAAGTTTTAATTACTGTGCGTATTTACTATATGTTGCCCCTGCAGTTAGAAAGATTACCATCTACCGAAACTGTTAACAATACATGAAGTACACCTTGCACGAGAGGCAGCATTGGAACAGTAAAAATTTAAAATAAAATAAGTTAGAAATAACTACCTGACAGAGAGTCATCATTAAGCACGCAATTTTCAGCGTCTACGCTATCAAACTGGGCCCTCAATAAGTGTAACACAAGGGAATACAGCACAAATAAATCAATTTAAGTGGCTTGTCAAATGTAATAATATGCAAAGCACATGAAATATAACGACTGCCACTACGGCTTCCGGTGTATAAGAAAGAACACTTGACTGACAAAAACTATTTATTATCAAGTTATCGCCCTTAGCAGAATATTTAGGCTTATTTCCCTTAGCTTTATATGATTTGTGTTGTGTCGTATACTTTTTACACGAACCGCATCCTTCCAAGCCAGAAACAGAATCTTCACCTTTGGCTCTGCACGTTTTGCACCACACAATCAGACACCAGCCAAATGATAATGGATTTTCTTAGCTACAACTTATGATGTATGAAGAACAGGATATATAATATTAAAAAGAAATATACAAGTTCCTAGTTGATAATGTTGACAGTAGTTCTTAAACTGAAAATTAGCATGACAGTTTAGAAAGCCGCTACTAGAATGAACTCGTATATCTTAATGAGTTAACCAAAATAGGATCCGGGAAAGTTTTCAGTGCCCTACTTACTGTTACATCAACAATGAAAATGTTACAGGTAGTTTAAATAGCTGTGTATGGTGAAGATTAATGAATTATATAAGGTTTCATTTTGGTACGTGTACTCGTACGTGTATAACTAGGTTGTAACATTACAATTTAGATCTATTCTCGGAACTGTACAGTTATCGCCCAGATCTGCAACGTAAAATTACACAAATTGTGAATACGAAAAAGAAATACATGCGTTGAGGATCAGGTATGGACAATTACATAACTTTACCTTTTCAAGGAAATGAAACATATCTTTCTCAAACTTAGGTATCACCTTGTGCTGTTAATTCGCGAATAGGTACAGCCGTTCTCAATTTCAGGCTGTACCTAATTTATAGTAGTAAACACGACAATATCGTTTCGTTAAATATCTCGTTGACAGGTGTATTGTTCTCAAGTATTATGTCTCCTGTCGAGAAGATATAATTTCGTATTTTGAAATTAGAAAGCGTTTATCTGAACCTATGAATGTACTCGAACTACACGTTGTAGCTTTGAGCTGAATATTTGTCATCTTAGTTGGAAGGAAGTTTTAAAATAAAAGAAAACCATTTTGAATGTTGGGCACTAGTGCTAGATCACGCAAATAAATGAGAATGGTAAGCATGCGTGACTAATTCGGAGACGTAAACTTGCAAAGAGTAGGTGCGGGAATTAAAAATAATGTATAACAGTGTCGCTGCAACATCTGTAGGATTGCATGATTCTGTTTATGAACTATTGCTTCTGACTACTGACTGGATGTAGGTATAGTATCAAGAAATGCTGGTATCTTAGATTTCTCGTTCCTGATCGCACGTAATCTTGGCAGGTCTAAAAATCATGGACTTGAAATGTGGGTTCATCCAAGCTTTTTTTTGTTTATTGTCCTTTGGCAATCATATATTCTATTGCGTGTTTTTTCTAATCCTAATAATTCGTATTTAACAATTATTTTCATTTAATGGTGACCTGGTCTACGTTATCCGTCATTTGTTTCTCAAAAATACTGCTTAAATATCGTTTTTGTTCGTACAACATGAGATTGGTAACGAGAATTTCCATGTAACTTTTCGATTATTCTTGGAATATACAGTCACAGTGTGTCCCAGATCGGGTGGGATTGCATGGGTAACTTTCTTATTATTAAAGATAGAGAATTGGTTAAATGGACAATGTTTTGCAGTTTTAGATGCTTATTTAAAATTTCATTGTGGAAATTCAAAATGTCGAATAGGTGCGACGTAAATTCAAAAAATCTAAAATTGGTCAATTCCTTTAATGTCTTATATCATCGAAAGTACAAGAGATATAAAAAAAAGTTTTATATAAAAGTTACTGTCTTTAACGCCTAATTTAGAATTGATGTCAAAACAAAATTCAAGATGGCTACCTTTGAGGAACATTTACCAACTTCCTAAAGTTAAATAGGCGCCATATTGAATTTTTGGATTATTTGATAGATTCTCTTTTCAACGAGCTATCATAGCATAGGATTGAAAATAAGATACCAGTTATATCAACGGTTTTTATATTTTAATCAAGTAGGCTATGATGAATTAAAAAAAACAAAACAAAATCTATTCGAGGCAACACAACAATGAAAATAATTACATCACATGTGTAAAATACTGGCCATTATTAGTGGAACACACTTCAAGACAGTTTACTTTAGGCAACGTGTTGCCATTGATACTATAACACGCCTTTAGAACGGCTTCGCACAGTTGTGTTATTATTTATTAGTATAACTTATTAGTATAGTAGTTACTTCCATGTACTTTATTCTTTAATGTACAATGTACACAATTCGTGAAATGTGATCTGGGTAGCCAGCTCAATTGTTGGTAGGTACCATAAACCAACCCGTTCTGCGAAACATACGTTGTCCTTTAAGGAAGTTTATTGGAGAATTTGTAAATAATGGTGAGCAATCAAAGTTATATCCAAGATTACCGGTCCAATTACATGACCTTCCCATTAACATAATACATTAATTTAAAATCTTAATTGATTTCGGCGTGAAACTCATCTAGGCTTTCCTGTGACGAGTAGTGTTCATTATGTCGATTTGAACACTCCGCAGAAAAATCAGATTCATCTGTCCATATACTCGAACTGGTAAAACTGTTAGTTTCGATATTCTTACGGATAAACCACCTACAAAATGTAACCTGGGACAATGCATCAATGGTAAGGTTTGTGTAAAGTAAATCGAAGAGTCTTGAAATGTGTTTAACTGGATACTGGCATGGCATTTTATCGAGGGGATAGTTTGTAGTTATACCAGCATTTTGTAGGTATGTAAGTATGGATAATATGATAGTCAATAAGTGACGTCATAAAAGTCGAAATTTTTCTACGCCTACTTATACAAAATTTTAGAGGGAGTTTTAACGCCCAATCCCCCCTCCCATGAATGCGCCCCTGATATTTTAAACATCTGATGTAATTATTTTCATCGTTTTGTTGCCTCGAATAGATTTTGTTTTGTTTTTTTTTAATTCATCATAGCCAACTTGATTAAAATATAAAAACCGTATTTTATGGTATTTTATTTTCAATCTTATGCTATGATAGCTCGCTGAAAAGAGAATTAAAAAATGTATCAAATAATCTAAAAATCCAATATGGCGCCTATTTAACTTTAGGAAGTTGGTAAATGTTCCTCAAAGGTAGCCATCTTGAATTTTGTTTTGACATCAATTCTAAATTAGGCGTTTTAAAGACAGTAACTTTTATATAAAACTTTTTTTTATATCTCTTGTACTTTCGATGATATAAGACATTAAAGGAATTGACCAATTTTAGATTTTTTGAATTTACGTCGCACCTATTCGACATTTTGAATTTCCACAATGAAATTTTAAATAAGCATCTAAAACTGCAAAACATTGTCCATTTAACCAATTCTCTATCTTTAATAATAAGAAAGTTACCCATGCAATCCCACCCGATCTGGGACACACTGTATATTTCAGATGGTTCGACATATCCCTTGTTTGAAATCCCGTTGCTATCAATTCCTTCTTCTTGATTTGTTATGTGCCACAGGGTTAGTCTAGGAATCTCTTTTGTAACTTTTATTAACGCATTTCTTAACAAGCAAATATGTCGCTTGTAACGCGCGGCAGTAGGTCGATTTTTTTTTTCATTTAAGTGCGGGGTGGCGTTAAATTGGGTTAAATAGCCGTGAGAAAATTGTAATAAGATGTAAATCATTGGGACGCCTTTATGTGCTACTGTGTGAAATAAGGTAGTCAGAAAAATCGACTCTAAGATTGGTTACATAATAACGCTAAAATACCTATTCGAAATCAGTATACGAGTGTATAGTTTTCTCGACGATCTTTAGTCGCAAAATTATATAAGGGAGCTGTTAGTCTGTGTTGTTTAAGAAAAATGGAAATTGTAAATCGCTGGACGCAAAATTTAAAGCGCGTTTACAAACACTAGCCTTATTTCGCGCAGGTCAAAAGAATTAAAAATACTCGAGTGATACAGTTTGTTGTCAATGTCGAACAATTTTCGGAAATTCCATGATAAAAATTGTCGCATTTGAAGGAGTTGATTATTATTGAACATTTAGAAAGCGTCCCATCGCATGATTTAATCTCTTGCCTCCGAGTCCTAGACATCCACCATTGATTTTCGAGAGGTGTAAAGATCGTACGACTCAGTGGACATTTCGGAATCAAGATCAAAGTATTTTAACTTTTCATCTCTTTTCTGATTGGGTTGGATACGTACAAGTATTTTTATAAGATTGAATATAATTCATTCCAACAATTAAGTTAAAGTGTCTTCCAAATTTTTTTTGCATAATTCGTAAACGAAATGTAAATTTTATTTGAAGCAGGTGACTTTTATTGTCCATATAATCGGGTATAGTACCTTATATTTATTATTAAAAATTGTATTTTAGGATGTAACGTCCTGTCGTTTCATTGAATGTACTTTGGTCTGGGTGATTTACTGAATGCGCTCTTAGTATGTTAGTAGTTGGTACCATTGGTATTGAGAAAATGGGTACGGTCCGTTGACAGCAGTGGCTAAGTAAGCTAACTTTATCACGGAGCAAATCAGCTGAACGACTACGCTAATATACGTTACTAGGGCATGGTTGTAGCCTTTGGAGGTAAATTTATTTTCATAGGATTTCTTATTTGTTACCACGTTTCTTTTTGTGCCATGTGTTTTAATTTCACTGCCTCTTTATATTACCTATGTCGCAATCCGAAACCCATTTATTAATGGAGTACGTAAGTTTGAATTAATTGGAATTGGGTCTGACTTTGGCATTGTATTTTTTGTATGTAACGAGCACTAACCACTCTTATCGATGAAGTACCGTTCTCATATGAAATGCTAAAAGGAGTTCACCAATGTATGATTAACCTTCCTGGCTCCCGGTGGGGTGAATTCTCACCCCAGCTTGAACTTTTTTGTTTATATTGTTTGATATAGCAGTTTTATCTTGCTTATGTTTTGTTACATTGTTTGTTGTAGTCTAAGGCACCTATTCAATTCAAAAATAGCCGAACACAGTTTAAGGAATTGTAGATTTATTTCAAAATATGGTCAAGGAGATCGCCTGGATACGTGAGTTTCAGAGTAAACCAGGGAGTAAACTGTTCTGTTCGAAGTTGTACGATGAGACACGATTCGAAACTGTCGCCCTTTAAATAAGAAACGTCAATTAATTAATCGCATGACAAAAAAGTAAACCTGTTCTTATTTGTGGACGCTCAAACAGCTTGGAGCAGCAAGAAGTCAAAGCAAGTGGTCTTACGCCCTCTCCGTACGGTTTACTAGCAAAGTGAATATATATTTGTTTCCATGCTGATGGGTACGATGTCTTGTGGCAATGTCCTAGATTTGATGAACAGCGAGAACAACTTATTAAACTTCTTCGAGCACATGATAAAAAAAATCACCTTCCCCCTCCATATAAATTCATTTATAGGTAAACCGAACGCAAGGTTGGTATATTACAGGTTGCCTCGTAACTGCAATAATGGGGATCAAGTCGTCTGCTCGTGACGTCACTGGTAGCCACTCAAATTTCGTTACCTTGTCATTACTTGTCATGTGACATACGCGTAAGGTTATAAATATTGAACCTGTGCATTCAGAACCTAGAAATATTATTAAAAGGGTCGTGGAATTCTTTGACAAACAGAAAGCTGCCGTATGTGGGCATTTCCTTTGGAAAAGGCTACAGAGCTAGCTGCTGCTGTGACGGCAAATCAATAAAACTCATAACTAAATTAGGTAATGTTAATTTCAATTTCAATTATTGATGGAACGTAGCAACATTGTTGATTGGCGGTCACGATATTTACGGAAAATGAAAGAAAATGATGCTTTAGGGAAAAGCGGGTCGGCAGAAGATGAACGTGTTTAAAACTGACCGAAGCAGGAGGATCATATGGTCTCGTTGATACCGCCTATCTCATCTACAAATCGAAGACTTAAGTGTAGAGACAATATAAACTGTGACTACGCAATTGATTGTTAGATGAAGCTGTTTATCTTTCACGGTAAACACTGGTACATCAGACGAAGATTGACTGTATTATATAACGATTTATAATTACTAAATTTTAAAATATAAAATGAATATTTGTGTTTCAGTAGTTAAACGATTCAAACATCATCAAAGAACTGTAAACAATAGCTACGCATCAAATTTTCCAGCTGTATGGCTGCATGCATTTATTATTTCGTTTAAATCGTGGGATACCAGTGACGTATTCGCGCCTCGATTGCTATTGGTCGATAGTTACGAGGCAACCTGTAATATACCAACCTTGAACCGAACGTCTTAATAATGTCATACATCCTGAAATTCATGTTAAGTTGTGATCTCAAAATTTAATTCAAATTGTTCTAATAACCACAGCAAGCTGTATGGCCAGTTAGGCTGGATGCTTTAATAAAAAAAAAACATTTTGAACGGAGCGTGAGCAGAGCGTTACCTGAGCTATAGTATTAATTGGCCTTAAATATTGGCAGCTCAGTTGACAGTCTCAAATCATGTCTCACCGGACAACTGCGGTCAAACTCGTTTTACCCTGAAACTCATACCCCAGCCGATGTCCTTGACCATATTTTGGGTGCAATTTTTTTTTAATTTTAAATGTTTCGTTTTGTCAAGATTATTGTTGTCGTATACAAGTGTCTTTATAATATACAAACATTTTTGGATATATACGGTAATCATATTTCATTTCATCATACGAAAACATTACCACGGCTTGAAAAAAAGCTTTGGCCTGTTAAATTTAATAACGTTTATAAACAATGTTTCTATCGTAACGGGAAACGACAACAATTTGATCTACATGTACATTTTTATTTGGAATTTTATTTTCTAAATTTGAAGTTGGGTTCTTTTCGTATAGGTATTATAAAAACTACGACGGCTCGGTTTACAAAATTCAAACGCGTCCGTTATTACTAACTATTTGGCGAGTTTCATATAGTCTTTACGAAATTTTAAGTTGAAATGATTATCATTAAATTTGCACTTCTCGAAAAGTAAGCACCATAGCGAAAAATGTTAAATACAAAAAGATGTACTTTGACGAGCTGTACAAAAGTCTCAAACACTTTTTGCGTGTGGTTGAAAATAAAGGAATCAGAGGCAAATACAGTCAGAAAGTCGGAAGTTTTTTTACCGCCCCTAGGTAGACATGATGACAAAGAAAGCCGCCAATTCCCATATATATTTCGAAAAAAAAAGCTAAATCTGACTTAATAGGTGGGGTAAAACCCAATATTATAAAAATCCAATGGACGTTACATTGAAAAAATACCTATAATTATCCCGGAAGTTATTTCGTCCGTGGTGTAATGCAAACAGCATTGTAACTTGCAGATATTAGGTCATAATAGCCAGATTCAAGTTTGGTCACGGAAGATATCCCCAAGATTCAAGTGTTGGTCCTCAAACTTGCGGTGAATCGGTTGCAAACGTTCATCACATTTTTTTAACTGCCGCCTAAATAAAACCCATATACACACAAATTATAAGGGAATTGTGTTCCCATTAAATACAGGGTGTTAATTAATTGAGTGCCGATAATACAGCTCGGGTGATTTTAAGGAAAAAAGTTTACACCAACATATGTCTTAAACCGTTTTTGAGCTACAGGGTGTTAAAATTGTAAGATAAAAGTGAGTCTTTTATCATAATTTTTTATCACTCTTAGATATTTTTATGAAATTTTGTAGACACCTTTTCATCATTAAAGAGCATTTTTTGGCGTTTTCATTTCCACCAGTGATGTCCGTTCGGGGTTTGAACTGACAATTTTATTTTAAGGTTTAAAATATATTTTGATATACATGTTTCTCCTTAAAACCACCCGAGGATTCACAGCCTTTATTATCGGCACTCAATTAATTAACACCCTGTATAGTCACCGTTTTCAGAAGTAACGACCAGGGGTTGTTTGACTTGTTAGTTGACTTTGTCTATAAAATTAACTTGAACATTAGCTTGAAGTATCGGTCATTACAGCTTTTTTTAAGATTGAAATAGAATTTCGTTTTCCTACATCAACCTCTGTGTTACGTACGCAGTATTGTCTTGGAAAGTCGTCACAGACCTCTAGGCGAGAAGCGAGTGTGCTTGTTACTTGCCATAGTTTATTACCGGGGCTAAATGGGCTTGGGTCCCACAAAAATCCCACCCAACGTTTTTTAATCATGTCTAAGAAATTGCACGTGTTCCAACAAAATCCTTACGTGCGCAATTGCACATACCTTCACTAACGATATTCTTGAGTCAATTTTTAAGCGCTATAAGCAAAGAGCACCCATAGTTACTCTGCTATAAGTATGCACTGTGCATTGTTTTTCACCATGTATTTATGGTGCTAAAGGATCAGTCTTATAAAAAAATTATTTTTTTAAATTCTAGTTCTTAAAATCCACTCGCATACAAAAGATATTCACTCACAGGCCCTGGAAAAGTTTCAAGTTTGGTACTCAAATTTATAAATAAAGGGAAGTTTCAGTCGTTTCAGTAATGGAATAGGAATCCATTGACTAATTGCCTCTTTTAACCACGAACTTTATCTGCCAAGGAGTTGGGGTGCTCTCGCTTATAAGTATGTTATTGGTGCCATTTCTAGAAAGTTAGATCAGTTGTAACAATGATATTGTGGTAGTAAAGTCGATAATACAAAAGCATTGTGAATAATTTAATGAACTCCTGACATAATTATATCATGTTGGGCGTTTAAACGCTAACGGCTCGAATGAAATAATGAAAGATGAAAATTTATTTAACTTTAGATGAATATTTCAAGCTAGAAATCTTGGTGCCATTTTTAAAGCAATAAAATAGCACAGACGAAAATTGTGAAACGACAAAAACTTAATAAACTAGTTATTCGGCTACGATGAAAAGCATCGTTGAAAAAATAACCTCCTTCGCTTTCCAGCACTGCCGACTGTTAAAAAACGTTTCAAACATCCTATAATTTAGTTCAGTTTATGTTAATAAAATTTTCAAGGAAAAACTTTCAGGAGAACAAATTGCTTTGTGAAATCAATAAGAAAAAAGTTTTCCCGGCTTACTTGTAAAACAGCAATAAAAGCTGAAGTATAATTAAATTATTTCCGCTACTAAGTTTAAAATAGATAGCTTCGTTTTAGTTCGTCGAATAAATTGTAATATTACTATCAGATAATTAATTAGTGGTATTCAGTTACATATCCGTCTTGGCATTGTTATGAATGCAAACATCATAAATGAGTTGTAGCAATTACTCATGTTGTCTGGTAACTAATACCTCTCTACCATTTGAAATGTTACAGCAATTTGTTCTGGTTGGTATAGTTAGATATATCTCGTATAAACACTATTCATCGATAATTCATTCATCTCTCATGATCAGACGAAAATACAAACATAACTATTAATAACCTTATCTGTAAAAATTGGTTGCTGTTAAACTCCCATTGGCCCATAAAGTTCCTGTGGAAGATAAATAAGATCATTGACAGTATTCACTTTTGATTACTATCTTTTATACTTAAGTTATACTCGTATTAGGAACGATGCAAGGCGATTCTTTCGGATAGTTTTCCTATAATTTGATGTCAAAGATTAATTTTCCAGATTTATAGAACAATTATGCTAAATGCTGATGAAAAGTATACGGAGTGTATGCTTTAAATAGAAAATGGTACAGATTTAATAGTCGTTTAATAGTCAGATTCGAGTGTATGTCTTATCGTTGAGTGAAAAATTAATTATTAAATGGTCTTACCATACGTCTTTAATACAATATCTACATTTTTCTGTTCAATATGTGAACCTACATTCAACAAGCTTGTCAATTATTTTCAAATATGACTATTTTAACAACAAAAATTATCCGTAGGAATTAGGCCCATACAATAATATTTTTAACGCATTTTCAATCTAATAAAGTAGTAGTATATGTATAATAACGGGCGATCAAAAATGAGTTGCTGTCGAATCGCCTTTGGAAGTTCGGCGCGGTTCCCACTGGAGCGATACGATAAGCGATGCAACAGGCGATTCGATAAGCAACCCGATCCTACTTCGACACCGATCACTCATAATCGTGCAAACGTAATGGAAGCAACTTATCTGGTACACACTGGAGCGATCGCGATACTACACCGATAATTATCGGAGTCGCGTCGGGGCGAGAGACATAGCTGCCGGGTCGCTTTGAGCGCATATCGTTCGACACGTCCGATTAATCATGCCGGGTCAGCAAGAAGACGTGCAATCCTCTATTTCCTTCGTGAAATTGGTGGAGCAGAAAGCGTGTTTATGGAACTATGCATTGAAAAGTTATAGCAGGACTGATTTGACAGGTCTTACGTGGAAACAAATAGCTGAAAAGCTTAAAGCACCTTACGCGAATATGCTTCCCATCGATGGGGCCAATACAATTGGGCAGATTCCATAGTTCGCAGTAGCGCTCTGAGGAACTCATGACGACTGATCAAAACAACTGCTCTTTTGCTTATCCTAGAGGCTATATTATCGCTCCAGTGTGCACTGGAGTGTTGCGAGGATAAAAGTTGCATCGGGCGATAAAAGATTGCTCATGTTGCATCGCTTATCGCATCGCTCCAGTGGGAACCGCGCCTGACATAGCTACCGGGTCGCTTTGAGCGCAGTATCGTTCAACACGTCCGATTAATCATGTCGGGTCAGCAAGAAGACGTGCAATCCTCTATTTCCTTCGTGAAATTGGTGGAGCAGAACGCGAGCTTATGGAATTATACATTGAAAAGTTATAGCAGGACTGATTTGACAGGTGTTGCGTGGAAACAAATATCTGAAAAACTTAAAGCACCTTACGGAGGGATATGTTTTTCATGGATGAATCCAATACAATTGGGCAGATTCCACAGTTCGCAGTAGCGCTCTGAGGAACTCATGACGACTGATGAAAACAACTGCTCCGTTGCATATCCTAGAGGCTATCGTATCGCTCCAGTGTGCACTGGAGTGTTGCGAGGATAAAAGTTGCATCGGGCGATAAAAGATTGCTCATGTTGCATCGCTTATCGTATCGCTCCAGTGGGAACCGCGCCGACAAGTTAAATACGATTTTCCATGTAAACAAAAATTTCACAAGCAACTCGACGGCAACTCATTTTTGATCGCATAGTACAACCATATGAATCATATTTCGATACTTTCCAAACCTACCACGATCTATTACAACCTTCTTTTTAGGGGAATTTTTGCAAAGAAAAAAAATTTTCCTTTTGTGATGGTTTTGTCCGTCTGTTCCTTGTCTAACTCGAGAACGAAAAGAGGCAGAGATGCCAATCGATTTCTAACTTGATTTCTAATGTCCGCTTCCTAATTTCCCCGTCATAATGTCTCCATCCTAACTTCTGCGTCCTAATATCCGCGTCCCAATGTCTGCGTCCTAATATCTGCGTCCTTATGTCCACGTCCTACTTCCTTTGGAGTCTATTGTCTTGCGGCCCAATGACAGCGGCCTAATGCCCGGTCACCTCGTACGCGGTTCTTCGTATATTGTTACCAATGTTACCAACTAAATACGAAACATTCAAAAGTATTCGACCGACGATGTCGACGTGTTAATTGAAATAAAGTACACAGAGTGCAACAGGTAACTTTGTATTAAAAATAGGTTGATAAAGGGGATAAAATAATAAATCAATTTTTTAGGAACACACACATAACTGCAAATGTTCAGTGTGTGAAAGCCACACCTCCAAGTGTTACAGCATTTGATTGACTGCTGTAACTATTTTAAGTTACGATTTCTCCTGTGTGTTTCACCCCCTTTTTGTTGAAAACCCCTACCTCAAAATTGTGAATACATAAAGTGGCTACGATGGAAAACAAAAAAATTAAATTTGGTTCTACGGTGGAAAGAAATGCAAAAATATCCAACTGGATTTCTTGGATTAACAGCGTAAAATTGTGTGTAGAATCCAAAAATGTACAACTTGTAATATTGCCCAGTAACGTTCGGCATTAACAGTATTGTCAAAGAATATCGGCCCCACAATTCTCCTTCTCGACATTGCTAACCACATGCCTACCTTCAAAGAATGAAGCAGAGCTTTCTGATAAACGTGCGGTTTTTCAGCTCTCCAAGTTAGATAGTTTTGGGAATTAACTTATCCACTATTGCGAAGACAATCCTCATCATTAAATCAATTGCATCGGTTCGATGAAGTTCCTGTAGCACGGTTACTTTGTACAGGCAGAAATGCAACATTTTCCTAGTTATTTTCGCAGTGGCTTTTGCGGGCTTTGTTCAAGTCGAGCACGCACTTCTTCTACTACCGCCTCGTTAGCAACATTTTAGGATGTTACATTTTTTCAAAAAATATTAATAGCATCAACGTTACCAAAAATAGCACCTGTTTTGACAATTTAGGAAAAAAGGGTTAAAAAAGCAGGCTCTATTTCAATAGCTTTTCAATCGTGCCCATTTAATTTTTCAGCGAACACTGCTAGTTACCATTCTAAACCCACCTTCCTTTATATTTAAAAAAATAGTATTGATTCATGAATGTAATGTATAATTTCATCTTTTTCTGTGAGCTACAGACATTTTTCTTTGTGAACATTACCTTCCAGAGTGATCTTCCTCACCGCTGGCCAGCATTCGGTCAGTCCGTGTTGACGTATTTGTTGATTAATTAATTCAGTTGTTTTTATTGTTGATTTGTCGCAATAAATCATCATTTTTGTATAATTATAATAATATTTTATTTTAGCTGTTAGATGGTACCAATATCTTGTCACCTAACCCTATTATTGAATTGCTATTACGTTTTGTTTTAAGTATTTAAAAAGAATCGTTAAATTTTCTACGCAGGAACACTTGTTTATATAAAATCCCACTGAACAAAAAAACGTATAAACCCACGACTTTACAGCCCTGAGATACCGCCCCTCACACAAACGAGCGGACGGACAAACCTCATTCTCATTTTTCAAAAAGTGGAAAAATGTTATAGGTTGGTTGTGCCGTCAGCCTGATTTGTGTGGCAAACAGCATGTTCTCTAATTTCGGATAAAATGTAAATTCTCCGGACTTTCCGCCTTTTTAGTTTAAAAAATATCTATGTGTGATAAGATTTTGTCTTGAAACTGTCGCACACATCACTGCAATATTATATTTGGAAATGAGGAGCTGATTGAGTGAGCCCCCCCCCCCCCTCTTCACTCTCCCGAAGCATCGACAAATTGTTCCACATTCCCTCTAGGTCTAGAGTATCGAATTAGACAATCAACTGTACGTCATGCATTAGTATAATCCTGAATGGTTGGCTTCTGAAACCAATTGTTATGAACTCTGCATCGAGCATTATGATCTCATATAAGTAAATAAAGTACGACAAAATCTACTCTTTTAGAATAAAAAAAGAGAATGAAATGAAAAGAAATAAAAGAACGATGTAATTCAGTCCAGTCTCCGTTGTAAAGTAAATGTACGCTTTGTTGAAACCGGATGACCCTATATATTGAGAAAGCTGAAACGACGCTATAGAAAGTAACTTTTCAGGTCCATACAATATCCCCTGAAATGTGCCTTTTGTAAAAAACAGAAAACATCCAAATGTCGAACAGCAACTGAAATATTTTGAAGAAAACGGATTTACCACGCATTTATTCAATGCTGGATATAATAAGCGTAGGAAACAGACACTAAAGATCAATGAGTTATTAAACAACGATTAATTTAACTTAACGTTCGTGTATACAATTAGAACAGTATAAGCAAATATTTCTGATTAGGTGTGGTTTAAATCTTCGTCACATAAAGTTGCGTAAATTTATCCGAAAATGGTTGCTTTGAATATTTTGAAGGTATGAGTCTAAAGATTGTTCTCAATATATTAATTTTATTGAAAAAATTGCTTTCACAGTGTTTTTTATGTAAGGGCTATTACGCACGAGACAAAGCATATCAGGGGGCCATAAACATGCTGTGTGATTTACTTTTCCAGAATTATTTAACATAATCGTGTCACTGTTTTAATCATCAATTATATGAAACGAATTTTAGCCTCAAAATAACTGCTTAATTAGAACAACTGCTTTATATCAAGACATACTCTCTTTCTCTTCCTTTAACGTAATAAATTATGTAGCCAAAATGGTTGTATACCTACCTACTAAAAATTGATATATTGAATTGTATCCCGTTGGGTAATAATTTTTTCGTAATTTACCATTGTGGTGGGTTCATTTTTATGCATTGCATTTCCTTGGTAAATGTTTCAAACTAAATAAATGATTTCAACGAATTATACATTTCTCTACTAAGTATTGGACTTTTTACCTGACCTCGCAAGCTAACATGGTAATATTACGTCGGTGAAAGTTGATACGATTTACGAAAGCATAGAAGAAATAAGAAGGGTGATTGTAAAACATAGAAAACAAGACAACAAAACCCCAATAGTCTCCAAAAATGAGTACCTTTAAAACAAAGCTTTTGAAAATGAATTGTTTTTACGATGTGACTAAACACCTATTATCAGTTTGTGGATTCAATATGAACACTTTTAAAAATAATATACCTTTTTTTTACAGTGCGAAGTTAGAAATGTCTGTCTATCTACTTTTTTTAGCATTTTCTCTTTATTGAGAGTGCAGAATAGGATTGACATAAATTTACTTATTTAAAAAAAATTACCACAGTTCTATTAAAAAGTAGGTAGGTACTTCTAGCACTTATAGATCTACCCGACCCCTAGTCAGGGTCAGCAGTGACTTTACATATTCATTATTATTTTTTTAATTTATATTACTTATGAAGGATTTTATGTTTTCTATTGTAGTACTAGTAACGAAATAATGTGAACTAGATTTATTGTTTTACAGGGGAATGACAGTGGTAAGGTACGCAACATAAAATACCAAAAAATAACAAAATCAATCAAAAAATTTAAAATATGTCATATGCCACAAAAGTGATTACTTTGGTAATAAATTATCACTTTATCTTATGTCACACTGTAGTTCCACCAAAGATCAGTGTAGTGTGATCTTTGTTTCCACTAAAGTCATCCCTACTTCTCACCCCTGTTGCTTTTGTTAATAACTTTGTACAATTTAGTTTCAACGAAATCTAACCAACTCAAACTTTACCCCTCCCTCTTCACGTTATAGGCTTATCTATTCACGCGCAATCGTCTTCACTGGCGTTGTGACAAGAGGCCGTCTCGGTCATGTCATCGTCTTCGCTGGATTCGTTGTTTTATGTTCCCATTATTCCATCCCACTTTCACACTATTGTGTTAACAACGTCATTTGGACAAAAATAATGACGGGACACCTTGTCTATAAGAATATTCCAATTTATTAAGTAAATCTGGTGAATTATTTACGAAATATACACAAAGTCGGTTTATTGTACTTCAATTTGTATTTCCGTATTTGTTTTTCTCTTAGAAATCTGTTAGATGCGTAATTGTTCGTTTAAATTTTAACTATTTCGTAATTTATTCAATTTAGATAATGTGTTAGGAGTAAATCACATCTGGTCGGTTGCGATAAGGAGTTTTATCGGGCGAAAATTAATTAACGCACATATTTTATTGTGTGTTGTTTCGAATAGACGCGTTTGATATTGAACAGGTTCGAATGCTTGAGGCGTTCCGTTGTGATTGGATTTGAAAATCCTGAAGAAAGGAATTTTATAGTGGAAGTGGCGTTTCGTTAAATACGGGCGACAACAAGTAAACGGTTACTTTCGTTAGTTTTCGCGACGGTTCAAAAGCGTATAAATTTGTTTACGCTAAATTGCGGGTAGTCTGCCTTATTTGTTTGATGTGCAGAAGAAGTTAAGCATTCTTAATAAAAGATGGTCATCAAGTCATCGAGTCCTCAAGTCGTCACGTTTCTACTAACCATCAAAGATTGTTCATTTTATTTATCAAACCAGTTCGAGTCATTTGAGTTAAAAAAGAATTGAAGTTTCCTGAAACTGTCAGCGATTGTTTTTGTGACTTTGATAGGTGAGTTTGACTTTTCGAAAGCGTTTGGTTTCAAAACAAGATTCAAAACTGTGTCTTTCTTGATGACATAACCTTTTACTTGACGACTAGCTTAAAAAAACACCAAGGTATCCTATTTGAATGACTGTTGTCGACTTCATCTAGATGTTTACATCATTGGTGTGAAAACAATAAACTACGCTTGAACATAACCAAATGCAACTCGTAAGCGTACAGATATTGAATTCGATTACGGTATTATTACTACACCTTAGATTTAGGCATCACATAAATGAAGTAGTTATCCAGTCCTTGTAAACCCTTAGACTTCTAATGGTCAAGTATGAACCTTGAAGACATTTTTACTACCACGTGATTATACTTTTGTGTAAACTGTGTCACGCAGAAGCTATTGTGGTTTCAGCACCTTCATTAAGGTTGGAACATCCTGTATGTGAGATATTCCAATTTTTAATGTTAATCTGGTGAGGTTTTTACGAATAAACGTAAAGAATGCTCGTTTCGTTTGAATATGTATTTCAGTATTTATTTTCCCTTTTAGAAAATTGTGTAGATGTGTAATTTTAATTTTATCGCTTTTGTAAATCGTTCAGTTTAACTAAGGTCTAAAAGTAATACGTACACATCTAGTCGAATTTTTTGCATGATTTATAAATGGTTTTGTCTGGTTTTGTTTATTATTTTCCCAAAAATTGAACGACATGCGTTGGTAGCACTTCTAACCGGTCGGTGACGCTTTTTATTTAAAAAATATATGGCCCTAGCTTACATTTATAACACGGTTTTAAGAATTTTAAAATCTGCATTCATTCCCGAGATATCGCGCTCTTCCAACCCCTGTACAGAAATAACCTAAGAAAATAATCACACTCAGCTTAGAGAGATTTGTTTGATAAGTCATTAAAATCTTTAAAGATTAAATAGTAGCTTCTAAGTTTGCAAGATTAAAATAAGCTGCCCCCGAGCGGACTTCACGTTTTGAGAAATTATGCTGCATTGTAGATATCAGCTCTTAGCCTGCTTTGGCTACAAATTACCGATACCGATCAATATGTTCAACATATATTAAAAACAAAACGTTTGATAATTGAATTGAAACCATGAAACATAACTCTTACCCCCATTGATTCTAAACCTACAAATTTACTGCATTGTGCATGAACACTTCTACATACCTAATTTTAATATTTTTACAAATTCTGGGGCAGCGTGGTGATGATCATTTCAACTTGCCTACAATCACCGCACGTATTTGAATAGAAAATTTTGTACCTGTGTTACTGGTAGTATGTGATTGGACTGATGGTCAGTAAAACAAAAAAGATTAATCTTTAAAAATTACATTGAACCACGAAATGGTAGAGGTAAATGTTTATTTTAAAAGGAAATTGTTTTCTCTTTGTCTTGGGCGCGCAATAGGGAATTCTTACCGCTTGCTTTGTGGAACAATTTCAGAAGCGTTTTGTGTCTTATTAATCCCACAGACGATCTACTTCCGACGCATATAAACGAATAATAACGTTGAGTTTTGAATAATATGAACCGACTTTGATTTGTTTGTTTCAGATCAATATTCTAATATAATTTTGATACAAACATTATTAGATTTTTCGAGAAACATTTTTGTTTAAGACTTCTGGGGATTCTTTAAACACGGTATTTCATACACTTACGCTCTAACATCTAGAAGACTTGCTTAGAGCGGCATTCTAATAGTAATAACTTTGAAACTTTTAACAAAAAGTTTCGCTTCAGGTATTGCATAGAGGCTTTATGCACTGCACAAAACCACATTTCAAAAAGTTTTGTGTTTCTACTTTTCCGCTTATAATCAAAAGTTTCCCCACTTTAATTTAATAAAACAGGATAACTTACAGAAATATCCCATGAAATCATTCAACCCACTTTCATTTGAAACTACATTGAGATAATGGATAACGCAGTTTGGAAAGTTCCGAGAATTGCGTGTCCAAACAGTATTAGATGTATATGAAACAATATTAAGCCGGTTTCAGTTTCAGACAGTGACAGAAACTTTATTTGAGGCAATATATGTAGATGGGGGAATGTTGAACCACATGTATCTACCGTAATCGACGTAAAATTACAAAGAGTTGTTCTTAAAAAAAATAAATGAAACTATTCAAAAACACATTCAAGGACCGCTTTTACTTGGTGTTTTCCTATCGTTAAAACAAATAGAAAGTGACTTCAAATTAAAAGCCGTGCTAATTTTCTTTAAATATAAAAGATACACTTCAGCAAGCGTTTCCTGAAACTTAGTAACAAAGAGAAAACGAATCGTTGCTTTTTCCTAAAGTGCACGGCTACTGAAAGCCCTTCAGCGTAAACAGTGTTTAGCAGAACTATAGGACTCATTTAACCCTACGAGAGTTCTTAATCTTGTTTAATTGTGCAGTAAGATTTTAACCAAAGTAGGACATGATGGTACTGCGCAACCGTTTTCAGTTTCTAAACAGTTATGCAAACTTCATGGACAGCATTACACTAAAGGCATTGGCGGTCGGTATTTAACGAAAATAACTGCATTAGTTGCATGAAATAAATTCGTTAGCAAGTGCAAGTTAGTAACTCCATTAAATGCTGACATAAATAATTCGGGAATTTCTGTAAAATTTAGACTTGGTCTGATACCTAAGAAACGTTCAACTATAAATCATTATTCTCCTGTGCCTTCTAAAATATATATTATGTAGGGTTTAAATGGAAATTTCGTGGCAGTGGAAAGAAACAAACAGGATATTGTTTTTTGGCTTTAAACTCGAACATATTCGAAATAATGATCTACATTTCCACAACTATGGGTAGATATGTGTAGGATTTCTAAAATCGTTTGATGTAAAAATCTACTCTTTGATTAATTAACGTTATACTCATTCAGCAGGAAACGAGAAATAATTTTAAAATATGAAATATTCTCGATTATTCATGCGGATAATAAGATTACATGAGCTTTAAACCTGTAATGCTATAATTCACCTCAACAATTAAAGGGATTTTGTCACTCCATTAGCTGCTTTTGTGCCTTTCGACTGTACTTGATGTAGTGTTTCATTTACCTTAGAACCAACAGCTAATTTAGTTTATTATTATTATCCCTCTCTTGTTCTGGGTCCTCAACAGCCTTGCGCCCAATTACAGAGTGACCCGCATAATGCTTTTTAGAGGTGCCTCTGTAGAAGATCTTAAATTGTTCTATACTACTCCGGTATTTACCTTACGAATTAGGAAAACTGCAGGAAAACCTAATTCGGAGTAGCCGGCAGAATGCTCGAAACTGGTCTAAGGTAATTTCCCATCTCTGCCACAGATGAAAAATTCACCTCAACCCAGGTTCGAAGACTCGACCTCCGGATTTATAGTTCAACGCTCTACCACTGAACCATAAAACCAGGTTTAGTTTATTTATCACAGGTACTAATCGTGCAAGTAAGGATCTATGCATTTGTTAGTCGCAAAAGATCCAGAACTTCCGATTCACATCATTTTCAACTTGCGACAAATGTAGGAAGAGTGGTTAATTTTATTTAATCCATGATGAAATTGATAGGTACGTTCACTCTTAGAGGTATGTTAGAAAAAATTTTCACCATGTGCGCAAGTTGTGTGGAAACGTTTTAGGTTAGAAATTTTCATTCTGCCCATAAACTGTCACGAAGAGTGCAATTTTATGACACTGATCGGTGAGTTACTACGATTCAACTACAAGTCTTCATCGAAATGCACTTGTCTCATAGACCTTAATATAATTGTTTACATCTTTTCACCAAGTAACCTAAATCCCAAAATCGCGAAAAACTGGTATGGAAATCGTTGTTTACAATTAATCAAAAATTAGTACCTACCTAAGAACCTACAACAACTGCAGCAAACCTCGAGAAGGAAAAGAAAATTGGCCACAGCGAGCCAGGGGAAACGGGTCTTCTATTGAAACAACCACCGAGATTTGACGAAGCTCATATAATTATAGGCGCCATGCGTGCACAAGTCACGCCAAAAAGTGAATAAAAAATATAAACTAAAAACATGGTAAGAATACAAGCTTTGTGAATCCTCAGGCACTGGCGGGTAACTCTTGTCTTAGCAAAGAACAATACATACATGTACATAAATGATATTTAATCGCATAAAACAGTGCATAAACTAGCAATTCTGGGCAAGGTTACACTTAACTACTAGTAAATGCAAATTTTCAGCACAGCTGATTGTTTATAAAGTATAACTTAATCTAATCTCCTTTACAGGCAGAAAGATAATAGTATATTAAGATACAAGTGTATAATCAAGTCTTTAAAGCACGCGCAACGAGTTTAAGGGCACGACGCAAAGCGGAGTGCCTTTAACGTTGCAAGTGCTTTAAAGATCAATTATACACGTGTATCTTATAGTATTTTTTATTATACCTGCAGTATAATTTAAAAATAGGAAATACAATGAAGTCATATTGACGTTATACTCGAATACATGTCTAATTAAGTGGGCTGGGTGTTCGTAATTTCACGATTGCCATGGAAATGTCACTTGACGTTTGCTTATAAAAATCATCGTCTTTGTGAATTAAACGATTTCCGTTGAAAAAGATAATACACTGTCCATTAAATCGATTGTTGTACAATCTAAACAAACGTTGGTAGGTGTAAAATCCAACTCCAGCAAAGCCTATTATAAAGAATATGAGAAGTTGTTTCCATTGGATGAATAGGAAGTTACTTACGAATACAGTCTTAAATGCATCCATAATGCTAGCATATAAATGAAGGAAATGTCAAAGGTATTTAAATCTTCTATATTTTGGTGCATTCATTCAAAACTTTAAAGCAATGCTGCGATTAAAAAGTGGAACAGATTTGGAAGCATGCCCTAAATTACGCGCGTTTGTAAACGCTTCAACCAAAGGATAGGTACAAGCCAAAGAAATGTTCTGCATTTACAGAAAGCGACTTAGGAAGATTTTTTATTTCACCAAGATGACAGTTTCAAAAGTCATAAGTATCGTTATAAGAAGTATCGTTACTTAGCAACTTTAAAGCACGTGTGTTTTAAAGGCCTTTTTTCGCACGCATTTGAGTGTTTAAAACGGAGATTGTGATTCAGGTATAATAAAAAAAATTTTAATGTAAAATGGCTAGCAAATGGATTAAATAATTCACAAAACGTTAAAAATCTTAAATTTACTTAAAGGTAACTCATGTGCTGGGTACAAAATGCCCCCCTGGTTGGTAAACCGTGTTATCTAAAATAGCTCGGTATTGGGAGTGTTAATAAATGGCCTTCGGATTGCGATATAGGTAGAAGATTAAATTGAAACATATGGCATCACTGAAAAAGAAACATGTTACCCAAGTAAGGAATCCTATGAAAATAACTTTACCTCGAAAAGATATCAACAGTGTTCTATTCACGTAAATACGTTTAGATATATAATTTAGAATGTTCAATTCATCTGACATTTGTCACATTTCGATGCCGCGATGTCAAATTGGTGATCCAATAGGAGCGAACTGTAGCAAAAATTGCACGGGATTGCGGGATTATTACGTATAAATATACATTTGCGTGGGTAATTACGCTAAATTTTTCATTTGATTCATTGAATAGTCCTTCGAATACTATTGGTGGTCGAAGTATTTGTAGATTATTTTTGAGGTGCTGCTCCACTCAGCTAGCTCATAACTAGCAACCTCAAAAATATTCGACAATACTTCGACTACTCATGGTATTATAATATATGACACTTTTAGCTTCTGGATTTTGAACATGAGATTTCCACATCTTTTGCAACGTGAGTACCTGTAATTTCAATGACAAAAGTAAAAGTGAATTTCCTCCATTCCTAATTGTACCAACTACACTCGCTAACACACTAAAAGTGCATTCAGTCAGTTACTCAAACTTAGGGAAAGTGTATTCAACGAAACAACAGAATTACAGGACGTTACACAAATTATCACTCTGCAACCGTTTATGATTAAGATAGCTTACTGATCCAGTATTACTATCCGCTACCGAGAATAAAAAAATTACTTCCCAGAAAAGTAGTAAGAGACTAAGAGATAACCTAAGTTAGTGAATTTTTCAGGCAATCAAGTGTCCCCGACTCTATCAGCAATATTTTGAAATAGTTTTTAATACGACCTTTGAAGGAAAAGTTATACGCATCAGAACATCGATACTTCGAGTAAGGTAGCAAACTAGATTCGTAGGTAATTTCAAATCCAAACCACCGCCAAAGCGGCAACGCAGTACCATTTTTTTCGTTCATACAGTAGCAGAAACCGCTGGGGGTCGAAAAGCATACGATGGACAGACATCAATCAAGGTCTACCTCCTGTATCCATGCTGCCAGCTCCTGCTCCTCTATTTCTCCTACACAACCTATAAAGTATAGTACATAAAAAAAGCGATAATTATTATGTACTTTATTACTTACCGAGTTACTTACAACGATTTCCTTCATACTTTTGTTTGAGGTGGATAATAACAAAGTTTCAAAGACACTGAACGGAATATCAGATCCGTCCACTTAATATGAGAGAGACATTTGGGTCAGTGACTTGTTATCATACACAAAGTGCTGAATGATAAGTTATACTGATAGTTCTGTCAAATTAGCTCCAAAAGTAGTCTAAACTGGATGTTGTCACTCAACGAGACCAAGTGTATTCTATATAGAAAAAAACCGATGAATCCGAAAATCATAGTCCCCCTGGCCGGAAACTGCCAGTCATATAAACGTATAAACAAAAAGCGAAGAAAAAATGGCAAAATGTCGTTTCTTTTAGCATTTGACTTCAATTGTCTCGTTAACTATTACTCTAAACGAAAAAATGAAGAGAAATGAATTTGTTTGGAATCGAATTTTCTATGAGATACAGTTGGTATTGAACGTTCATTTTCAAATATTATTGTGTTTTACGGAAAAATATAAAAAAAGGAATCCCAAAAATTCACAATCTGTTTTTACTAAGTAAAATTCATCAGATCTTTTTGAAAATCCGTATTTGGTCCACTTCTTTTGATGACAAAACAATATTACAAATCCGATCACCATAGGTATGATAGTCGTTGATTAATTAAATAAACGAATTAAAAAAACGATGCACTGGGGACTCCCAGAGCATTCTCAATTTTTTTACATGTAGTGAACCCCAAAACAACCTTTTCAACATTTGTGCCGATGATTCTTGCAAATCGACGGAATGTGAAATTTTTTTCAAAATCCGAAGAACTTTCTTAGTTAACCAATGGAATAATTTCCAAAATAAATCTATAATAGGCGAATGGAAAACTCTCGGAAAAACCTACATTAAAAAAATATATATCCAAATCCGGTTAATAGTTCAGCTTTTGATTTTAGGCTTGTTTTCGGGACAACCAAAAATAGCTATTGCGAATTGGGTCGCATCGAACAATTCTTTAAAGTGTGTACTTCTTTTCAGCTTCTATTTGACAAAAATGTATGATTTTTATTAATCAGAGTCCTTAATCAGGGCCTATTATAGAGTTACCTTTTTTGTTATATTTCGCAATTTGGTTGTATTAGGATACCATCTGTAAAAAAATTGAGAACGCTCTGGGAGTCACTCAGTTTGAAAGACCAGGCATCGTTTTGCAAATTTGTTTATTTAATTATGCAATAATTATAAAACCTACGGTGATCAGGTTTGTGACATTGTACAGTTATCAAAAGAAGTGACCAAATACGGATTTTCAAAAAGATCGGATGAATTTTACTTATGTAAGAATAACAAATTGTTAATTTTCGGGATTACTTTTTTTATATTTTTCCATCAAAAACAATAACATTTGAAAATGAACATTTCATACCAGATGTATCTTATATTCGATTATAAATATATATAAAATTCGATTCTAAACAATTTCTCTCATTTTTTTGCTTAGAGCAATAGTTAACTAGATAATTGAAGTAAAATTCGAACAGAAACGACATTTTGCCGTTTTAGGTGCTTAAAAACTTGTTTTCTGTAGGCGCAAGGTCTGGTGAGTATGGTGGTGACTCAGAGTGATCGCTGTAATCTATAGCTACCACCCTGGCTAAACCACGCATACGCAACAGACAACTTTGCTGCTTTTTCTTATTTGTGGAGCAATTTGATCGAAATTTTTGTTGTAGGTGCCTATTATAAAACAAAACAAAATGGATATGGCAAAAATATTTGATCGTCCCACTCATCTAAAGACGCCTTGTCACTGCACATCGTCCTGTTGAGATTTTCTGAGAACTTGCCATCGCTTATCAGTTCGCGAAAATTTAAGATTGTGATATGTCATTTGAGGACCAACCTGACAACGGCAAAGGAACTCTTATAGCAGCAATAAAAAACGTCTCTATGTTATCCTTTTTATACTACCACATAATAGTAGCACACGACACATGGGACTATTTGGATTGTTCAAAATCTCTACCTTCTCCATTCACACACCAGCAAACACGGTAGGTGACCCGACACCTAGGTGTCGCCAAGTTGGCGACTTAAAAATTAACAAGCTAGTATGTCATGTTAAACGAATTCAGTAAACGTGTTCAGTAAAGCATATAAATCGTATATAAATGGGAATAATAATAAACTCATAATATTCCTACAAAAATATGCGATATCCGCCGAACATTTATACTTACTCAACAGCAGTATACCTACTGTTTTTCACACGTAGAGTTTTAGTCTACTACAAAAGCTTTCTATACGGAACTGTGTTGTTGCTTGGGATCAATTTTATCTTCTCCACGCGACAATGAAGATTCTAGTTAGCAAATAGTGGCGACGATATCACTTGTGATGAGTGGGGACATTGAATGTGAGAGATGAGGAGAATGAAACATTCACATCACAAGATTTACTTTTGCAATCACAAAAGCGTGTGAAGTGAGAGAAAACATATCGATCGCTTCACAATATTAAGGAGGCCTTCACTCCCTATTTGAGAATCGTAATCATCTTGGATTTTGATCTTCCATTTAAAGAATTATTGATATTCATTTTCGGCTTGTTGGTTGCGTTTTCCACCTTGGAGTCCAAATATTGTTGTTGCCACCTAGCGGGGATATCATCGAATTTCGTATAGGAGGTGGGGGAGAGAATTTTTTCCTAAAATTAATTAATTTAGACAAAGAATTAAAATGTAGAATTAGACATACTATCAGTAGTAGATATGTACGTACATTTTGGAGATTTTTGCTATGCGTATAAAAGGAGAGCATGTTTTATGAAAACTCAAGATAGTTACAATGCCCGTCATAGGACGTTATTGAACCCTCGTCAACATAGGACAGCGCTGTTTCAAAAACATTTGTTATTTCGTGCCTGCCAAATTTTTAACGCTTTACCTTGTAATATTACAGAACTCAAGTCGTATCAAAGATTTAAGCAAACACTTAAACTGTTTTTGCTTAAACAGACTAATTATCACTTACATGAATTTTTAAGAAAAATATAATTATGTCTTTTATGTGTTTTTTATTACTTCTATTATTGTTCCTTATTTGTTTATGTCCAAAAATTTTATATATTTGTATGTCCATGTTTAGATTTTATTGTGTGTTTTTACTTTTTATAATTTGTAACCATTTGACACATTTTTGCGTACCCACGTGTTGTTATTTACCGAACGTACTGGCAACAAATTAAAAAATAAATAAATAAATAAAATCCTTTTAAAGAATAACTGCTATCGCGAACCTACTGTATAGGTTTGTCTCAATGGAAACAAACATATCAACTTCGAACATTCTATTGTTCATCCTGTAAAAAAACCATCCTAACCGTAACCGTAACCGTAACATAGGATGGCTCTTGTTACATTAATATAATAGAAAAACCACGTAATTTTTGACAATAGATGTTAACAACGTACATAAATTTTATGTAAAAGCCGCAATTTCGATGTGCGTGATGTAAAAGCTTTGTCGCGGTAATCGAGATAGTACCGTGAAAAATGGAACTTTACTTTGCTCACACACACAAACACACAAAAGATGCACGAAAGATAGACAGAGTGGCCTTAAGCGCTAAGAATGGCATTCGTGACTATCTTGGACTTCGATTGCGATAACAGATATTCACGAGTTCTGTGATATGGACAAGTTCATAACATCGTAATTGTCCCCATTACTTTTGGGCTAACAAACGTCGACATCCAAAAAGAGAAATGTTCCAGGTAAAAATCAGTTTTATTGCAAGAACTAAAATCCCGAGGGGGTTTCATTCGAATTTATTTTTGTCTCTAACCAAAGCGGCGGCTAAATTAGAATGCAGGGTCAGAGTTGTACGGTCGTCGTATAAATCCGAGAATTAGCATGGGAAGCGGCCGCTGATTGCCCGGGGCAGACTTCTATACTCACAGTGACCCACGCGTTGGGATCATGTCCGATTTCTGACTTTAGAAGTAGCAGTGACTAACTGTGTGATGAGACGCACCCTGGGGAAGCTACTTTTTACCATATCCATGGAGACCCTCGCAATATCACACCGAAAACTAACAACTTTAGAAGCTTGCGAAATATTTTTTCCACGATTCAAATAACTAGGTTTTATTTGTGGTGGCACAATTGACACGTTCGCGTATTCTATATATTAGACGTAGATAATTTACTAATCAATAACGAGCATAGAAAAGGATGCCCGGGATTCTCTCTGTTTTATCATAAATAAAACACAGGACAAAGGTCTCGATTGTCAGAGTTCCGCGTTCCCTCTAAATCATTCTATCCTAAAGCATATATTTTACAAAAGGTATTGATTGGAAGACTTCCATTTCGCATTTCTGTTATTTTTTAGTAAATAAACCCATTATCGCATTAACCCCTAATTAACGTCCCAAGTATTTGTAGATTCGGCAAATGCAAAGATGTTTACAGTACCTAAACTCAGGAATTACCTATTCCTAAAATAAACTATAAAAATGACAATAATCACTGGCTAATAAAAAATTTGGTTAATATATTATTATTGTTAGTTGGAGGACGCAGGTGCAGGTTCCGCCCATTATTTCAAGTCTTACATGCAATAAGTTTTTGATGAAAGTTGAAATTCTATTAGCCAAAGGCATGCGCAATAGATGCCTTTCTTGAAAGTGAAATAACTTTCAACTTTTCGATTTGGACATGAAATGTTTCACTTTCAGCTGCAATTGTTGGTCTGCCAACTCTAAGACTGGACATTTAAAATTTAACGATGTTTTGTGTCATTGGATGGTCCTTTGTGTTGACGGAGGTAAAGGCAAATTATTGAGTGAAATATTTTCTGGTGAAATCTTGGCGATTGTCGGTGCTGAAATTAAATAATTAAACAAGTTATGAAAGGTGTCATCTAACCTATATTTTTTTAGGTTGATTAGCAAAAAGTTATTTCACTTTTGATTTTCATTCCGCATGTAAACGGACTTTATACACAAAATCGCCTCCTTTCATTAAGATCAAATTAATTTATTTACGTTTTAAGAATCCTTTTATACATTATTAATCGGCATGAGTATTTTGAAGGTATAGTATTTCGTGGCAGCGCATGAGGCTTTCAAACGATTTCGAATTTTAAATTATATATTGAAGGCAACTCTGATACATTTTCAAAAACAGGAAATATACCCTCATAGATTTATACCCTCAAAGATTAAAAGGTGGCACTGGGTCCCATGCGTCTATGAAACAAGAATCGTTTAGTTAAGTTAAAGTGTGTGCAGACCACGAAATGCGGTGAATTAGTTTTAAAGCCCTAATAGAACGGAGTCAGTGTGTGTTTTTTAAAAGGGAATTGCGCCATAAAATTACACTTATAATTACCGTAGTCCCTACAACATCTGAATTTGTTTTTCAGCAGATTGCATTAAATTAGATGGTTCTAAGGCACGAAAAGAAAGTAAAATTGGCAAGCAACTGGACAGACACGCTATAAGAAGGCCGAACATACGATCACACAGGAAGGTATTTCACATGCAAGCAAATAAAGTGTGTTAAAATATTTCTATACGAGTATACTACACCTAAAATTCGGCTCTATAAGCGTAAATAAGCTGCTTAGGTTATGCAAGTTGTGTATGTTAATGATTGTGTTACGCAATGGTATGTCAAATTAATTATTTTTATTCGAAGTTATTTAACTCAAAAATAGTTCTTCTAAGTCAACAACTCTATTGATCATGACCATGATTGTGGCGATAACGCGAGTTACGTATGGTATGTAAATCACATTATCAGAACTCAAGTTACAAAAGGTTCCTTCGTATGTGTGTCGGTCTTGCGTCATGATTTTGTATTTGCGTTGCCTAGGAGAATAACCTTCAACCATCTAACATGTTACTATTGAATTGTTATAGATATATTTAACGATGGTCTAGTAATTATAACGGTTGTTACATTGTAAGTTAAAATACCTACTGCATACAGGGAGATCAATAATCATATGCTGCGCCGCTCTTATAAAATATCACATTAGTAATCATTTGCCGCAACCAGGTATATGTGTACCAATACAAAACATAACCTATAATTTCACAAACCAAAACTATGATTTGTGATTCCTATTAGAATACTTTCGTCCCTTTCAAAACGGCTTTTTTTCAAGACTACCAGTTTCTTTCGAATATTTACAAGGTGGGTAAATTACTTGTAAATTACAAACAAACGTTTTTTTAGTTGTAGCGTGTAAAAGGTAATAGGTTTACTCCGACAAGCCTTTTACTTTAGAAGAGAATAAGATCCGTTTGCTGTCCTGTTTCCGTAATGGGACTAAAGACGAAAGTGGAGTTTGGGAGTACTCGATACGTTTGTGTATACAGGAGTTTCGATAAATGATTGTCAACCATGACGAGGATTACAACAATATACGCCGAAATGCTCATCGTTTACTTGAGCGGTTTAACATACAGGAATAGTCCAGTCAACCTGTGTCGTAAAACACCAGTTGAAGGAAAAAAATAGTATAAAGCTAATTTTTTCCCCATCGACTACTACCATTTAGACAAGTGTTTAGCCAAAAGTCCTCGCCCCTACCCCCCTTGCTTCCCCCCCTGTGCCACCCTAAACATGAAAGGTGTAGGGGTTTCGTAAATCGCGTCTCTCTCGATTACTAAACAACATATCGGACTGCAATTTGTTTTATTCTTTTTGCTATAACACTGTCTACAAATAAGTTTCAGTTGACTTTCGTCGTAACTTTTACCGTTTGTTTGTAATTCGTGTGAAAAGGTAAAAAGTGGTATATTTTTCGGCACGTAATTTTACTTTTTGTCGCAGAAATTTTCACGCCGACATTTTATCAAAAAATGTTTCCTACAAAAGTTGTAGCTCCCATTATTACCTTTAAAATGATATGAAATAGTACTTACTTTGTTGAAGAGCCTGCGAGATTCAGCCGGTGTAATGCAGAATGCGTACCCAGTCGTGGCGGGTTCCGTCGAGGTGGGCCCGGCGGCGCGGCGTTGCAATGCTAATATTGTTGTATAGTGAGTGTTTTTTTTAACTTTAAGGTACACTATTGCATTTTCTCTAAACTAAACCCAACGAATCTCAGTGAAACCTAAATTCCACCCTTTTTAAATTTGTGTCAAATATTAATAAGTCCTTGTATAGGTACAGCTAAAAAACGTATTTTAAATAGTTTTCTATTACCCAAAATCGTCCTGAAACCTTCATTTTCATGCTTACTTTCTGTCAGGAAATTTTAGTTTCCATGACAGAGGCAGAGCAGACTACGTTTCCTGCCGTTTGTCACTTTACTGGCCGCAACTGTCACTTTACCGGCCGCACCGTCACTTTACCAATTACCGGCCGCATTTGTGACATTTCCAAATGTCTATAAACACTCCTGTCATCACTGAGATTGACATTAATTAAAAGTTCTATATAAAAATTGAAATTTGATATTAAAATACGATTTCGGGTAAAATTTAATACAAACCTCGTCAGTAAAATGACATTACCTGACTCGGAAATTAAAGTACTCGGCCCCAAAGGGACCTCGCACTTCAATACTTCCTCGACAGTAATGTATCATTTTCCTGACTTTTATGTAAATAACTATTGTTTAAAAATGCATGTAATATTTTTTTAATGTTATTTTAGAACAAACTAATTGCGGTATCTTAATTTGAAGTAAAAAATATTTTCAGATTATTCACATTAAAAAATAAATTGATGTTGACCATTTCCGATTTCCTAAACTTCCAGGACAAGTTCTTCATTTTCCTTGACTTCAACCAAAGTTACATTACTGCATGATCCGCCACAGCTCCCACACATTTCTGTGCAACAAGTGATGCTTTAAAGCAGCTGCCATTACTTTTGCAAGCCTTTTTGCAGTTGCAGGATCCATTTTTGAATCTGATAGTATGCTCGATAGACGATAAGCGTGTTGTTCAGCAGCACCAGATGTTGCAGGGAGGGATGCGATGTTAAATTTGGATTTTAATGACATTTTTGCAACAGCTTTAAGTTACATTGAATATCTACTGTCATTCACAGACCTTGTGCATCCATATTTGTTTCAAGAAAAAAACCTCTCCTACCTCTTTGAGAATATTTTTGTCTGCCTGTTTTTCATAAAACTGTCATTTGATGAACTTAGCAATTTGTACGCGTTGATTTTGGAAGAGCAATAGTGTCTCCCATATTCAAAGTGTGAGGCCTACAGTTGTTGTCGGACAGGATACAGATCTTTTCGTTCTATTCTTAGGGCTACCACAGTGCCAAAATGTACAACTATCGCAGAATGTGATACCAGGTCTTCTTTATTCGGCAAAGGCAAAATCAACGAGAACAAATTGCTAAGTTCATCAAATGATCGCACAAAAGCTTAACAGTTTTATGAAAAACAGGCAGACACAAATATTCTCAAAGAGGTAGGAGAGGCTTTTTTCTTGAAACTATATCGATGCACAAGGTCTGCATGTCTGAATGACAGTAGATATTCAATGTAACTTAAAGCTGTTGCAAAAATGTCATTAAAATCCAAATTTAACATCGCATCCCTCCCTGCAACATCTGGAGCTGCTGAACAACACGCTAATCGAGCATCTATCAAATTCAAAAATGGAATGGAGTCGAGGAAAATGAAGAACTTGTCATGGAAGTTCAGGAAATCGGAAATGGTCAACACCAATTTAGTTTTTAATGTGAATAATCAGAAAATATTTGTTACTTCAAATTAAGATACCGCAATTATTTTCTTCTAAAATAACATAAACAAAATATGCATTTTCAAACAAAAAACTATTTACAATACGTTTTATAGCTGTACCTATACAAGGACTTAATTAATATTTGACACAAATTTAAAAAGGGTGGAATTTAGGTTTGACTGAGATTCGTTGGGTTTAGTTTAGAGAAAATGCAATAGTGTACATTAAAGTTAAAAAAACACCCACTATACAACAATATTAGCATTGCAACGCCGCGCCGCCGGGCCCACCTCGACGGAACCCGCCACGACTGGGTACGCATTCTGTACTTACACCGGCTGAATCTCGCAGGCTCTTAAACAAAGTAAGTACTATTTCATATCATTTTAAAGGTAATAATGGGAGCTACAACTTTTGTAGGAACATTTTTTGATAAAATGTCGGCGTGAAACTTCTGCTACAAAAAGTAAAAATACGTGCCGAAAAATATACCACTTTTTACCTTTTCATACGAATTACAAACAAACGGTAAAAGTTACGACGAAAGTCAACTGAAACTTATTTGTAGACAATGTTATAGCAAAGAGAATAAAACAAATTGCAATCCGATATGTTGTTTAGTAATCGAGAGAGACGCGATTTACGAAACCCCTACACTTTTCATGTTTAGGGTGGCACAGGGGGGGAAGCAAGGGGGGTAGGGGCGGGGACTTTTGGCTAAACACTTGTCTAAATGGTAGTAGTCGATGGGGAAAAAATTAGCTTTATACTATTTTTTTCCCACTAAAAACACAAGTTGACTGGACTAGAAGTCTTGCTTCTGGGAAGTCACCTGGCCGCTTAGTGATTGCTAATAAGGAGGTTGTAAAAGATGCTCTTGCTCGTCTTGAGCAAAGTCGGAAAAAGCAGCTGCGACAATGTGTCCCACTAACGGGCATCTCATACGGAACGTGTGACGCTATTGCCTGGAGAAAATTGTACTTCTATCCTTTAAAGTAACCGTAAATTATTGCATGCAAATTTACGAGATGGCAACGTATTCGAAACCGTTTACACACCATTGCCGAATTACGAGCAGGTATAGAAGCTACCGTTTGAAACATTACGCAACAGCACTTACATGCCGTCTTCGAAAACATGAAGAAAAGAGTGGATCCCTGTCTTAATAATGGTGGCAAGCACTTCGAACAGTTGTTATAGTGTGCATGTAATTTGCCCAATTACTTCGATATTAACGAGTTGTAAAAGAAATAAAATCGTTTCAATTTTTGTAGTAATTTGCTATTCGTGTAGTTCCACATAATTTGGAAACTTACAAGGTGGTTAAATCGTTGATTTAGGTTAAATATGGTTAAACGTCAAAAGTTTACTTGAAGGTTATGTTTTAGTATTGGTGCACCAGGCCTGTTGCGGCAAATGATTACTAACGTCTTAATTTATTGAAGCGGCGCAGCAACTCAATATTATAATATTGTACCGTTAAATCAGTTAAATTTTAAATAATGTGGATTTTTTTACAAACCAAACTCTTCTTAATAAAAATATGTTCGTCATTTTCAGATGGGTTCAAATTAAAATATTAACACATTGTGACAACACAATTTAATTTTTTTGCCTTAAATGCACGATAACGGATTGAACATACAAATAAAGGAACAATGCAATGTTGACAACGTCATTCTGATTATCTATATTCGTGGATGCAAGACCTGTGCAAAGCGATATACCATAAAAATTTTGTAGCGATTTTGCCTGGTAACTCTTCAGGTTCAATAGTGTGAACAATAACCATTATTTAGTACGGTATTTACACGACTTTATCCCACTGTAATCAAACGAGTACACCTAGATTTTATGACACGTAACCTGGGTTTTCGAATTCTAGATATTTCACCAACATTTGGCTTGAATCTCAATCGATACACTTAAAAGAAACGGTATGCCCGCTGGAAAACCGGAAAATATTGAATAACAAATTTTGTTTTCCTGTAATTGTCCCGACTCCTTAACCTAAGGAATATTGTTATTTACAGTTTCTCAATGGGAGATCCGCCATGTATTGACCAAATACACCGGATTTGTGGAAATTAACTTAGAAACCAAGGTGATGAATTTATCTTGCTGAACGCAATTGTGGCACCATTATTGTAACCATACCAAAATCTACTAATTCGGTTTAACCAATCAGCGAAATGAGAAATTGGAAAAAACGTAGTCGACATGAACCATTATTACCACACAGTCTTTATATCGGGCGATCAAAAATGAGTGAGTTGTCTTTGGAAGTGCAAGTTAAGTACGATTTCCCATGTAAACAAAAATTCCAAAGGTGACTAGATGGTCACCCATTTTGGATCGCTATGTACAGTCACTTAATTGTTATTTGCACGATAGAGCTCCAAACGAGCATATATCGAAATGGGCTGAAAATAATAAATAGATCTGCCCAAAACAACGCCTACTAAAAAGTGCAAAGCTCATCTACTGCCAACAGATGGCAAACAAATGCATTTTCTTCCGTTGTACTCAAATGAGTACAATGGGTCTATAATTCGGTGAAGTACAATTGAATCTTCAATTGCTCAATCTCGCTTGTATACAAAAATAACACAAAATCTGTCTAATCTGATTAGTTGGCAGACATTAAGACGTAAGTAGTAACCAATATAATAGGCCGGCGTGGGGTTGGTCTGATTTTGATTATTTATTTCTTTATTTATTATCCCTCTGACTCCTCAACAGGTTTGCGCCCAACTACAGAGTGACCCGCGTAATGCTTTTTAGATGTCCCTTGCAGAAGGTCTTAAGTGGTTCTATACTACTCTGGTATTTACCTTACGAATTAGGAACACTGCAGGAAAACCTAATTCGGAGTAGCCGGCAGGATGCTCGAAACTGCTCTAAGGAAACTCCCATCTCGGTCACAGAAAACAGAAAAATTCTAACCTCAGCCCAGGTTGGAACACCCGACCTCCGGTCCCGCTATGTAGCCCAACCCTATGTAAACATCACTATTTTTTAAATATTTTTAAACTATCTTCTTTTTTGCGTGGTAAACTTTGTCTTGGGTAGTGTAAGTTCGTAGTTTCTTGCGTTTTTAGAAATTAATAGCACCATTTCTTATTAAAAAAATTTACATTTTTGAAATCCGAAAAAAATGCTCTATCAAATGACACAAAAAGTAAAAATGACTTCCATAAGTTGATGATGGTTAACCGGAGACGTAATATCAGACTTAAAATAACTAGCATCTTGTAGAGGGAAAAGTGACCATAATGAAGTGTCTTTTATTTTGAAATGTGTTTTTAAATAACTTCGGTAAAAAATAAAAACCATCTTTTCGTTTTTTCAGGATATCTCCGAAAGTAGTCGGAATGTTTTCAGTTTTAAAACGCCATTTTGTTAAGCTTCAAAATGCGCAACTTTGCCAAATTTGAAGTACCTACCTATATCTTACACTTCTTATAATTTCCGAGATCCGCATAGTGGCCCTCGAATTTGAATCTAGCTGTATATTTGTCAAAATACTCAAAATGCACGTAACCTAAAAAACTGTAAAATAAGAGTACCTACCTACGTTTACACAGACGGGGGGGGGGGGGGGGCATATGAATAGACACAAGCATAAAGCGTAGTCAATGCCTATCTCAGGTCAACGAGTAGAACAAAAGCAAAGTTGAAATAGATATATGCCAGAGCTGTATAGCATGGAAATAATAATAACATAAATTACGTGTGCCTACATTACTCTTAGCTTTTATCAAATTGCGCCTGTAAATTTTCATGTAAAATTACGTGTTTACTTTGTAATACCCAAAGTAACAAGAAACCGAAAAGAACACTTGTGCTGTCGTTTACTTATATTACATCCGTGACTAACAATGTATAATTATACCATCCGTTCCATATAAAATGTGTCTAGTGAAATATAGGTCCTTTCTTGCAAATAAATTGGGCGTGAAGCAGTTATCGATTCGCATACAAAATTAAGCTATAATACTGAATCCTTTTAATAAAGCAAACGTTGCTAAATTAAGAAACGCAAACTCTCTAAAGTGAAACTGCGATTTGTTTTTCAAAATGGCCTATAAGAAATGACTCGATGTCGATAAGCTATCCGTGCTTAGTTTGCGACCGCCCGAGGGACACATTGCCAGTGCATGGGCAATAAACAGCCCAGCGACCTTAGTGCCCGTCGTAACTTACAAACCCAAGCTGTTATCGATCTCAATGATAGTATGTCTGAGTCACTTAAATATACATGCCAAGTACAAAGATGTAAATACCTCCTAAGTGTACTTTATAGGCGGTAAGGACAAGCCAGAACTAACCACATATTTAATCAAGAAGGGAAATTGGATTTGCCCATTCATATGAAGCTTTTGTTTGTAATACCATCCTGACTTCTTTGTTTAGGCGAGTAGATTTAGTATCAATAAAGCTCCTTTCGACATTTTAAATTGTGCACGTGGAATAAAGGGATATACTAATAAACTAGCGTATACAAAGGTCTATAAACTTTAATTAGCCATTAAAAAATCAATTATTCTTTATATGTACTATGCATGCGCTTCACTCTCGGGTAGATCTAGTCATTATTAAGAGCTATTGCTTTTTGCTGTCTATCGTTTTCTCCTTGATTTATAACCGACATAAGACGAATTGATGCTGTTCCAATGAATTCTTTTTAGTCTTTTGTCCTTCCTTCAATTTGGTGACGACCTACTAGTGCAGGGTGTTTTACATTCGGCATCGTATAACTTTGTGTAAAAAATTAATTACAATTACAAAGTTCATTAAAATTTTTGACAAAATGCACACCTTGTCTTTCTGCATGGGAATATAGTACCAAAATTTACGCTGAATATCGGTAAAGTAAGTGGAAAACTGTGAGATTCAGTAGAAGATTCTACCCGCTATCGTTCTAGGGTAGCAATTTATCTAAATCTTTGATACAAGGATTTATGTGAACTTTGGCTTTTATGACAAGGTAAGTTGATGAGCACCAATAGGTTTTCCATGTCTGTTATTATTTCTTCTTTGCGTAGTGGTAACACAAGCGCAAATTAATTAATCGTCCAATATTTTCTTTAACTCGCCTTTATTAAGTGTATGTCGTATAGTCCATCCTTAGACTAAGTACTATAGGTGTACTTGGTGTATGCGTTATTACTATGCGAATGCGACCAAAAATGAGTTGCTGTCGTGTCACCTTTGGCATTTTTGTGTACATAGGAAACTTCCAAAAGCGACTCGACCTCCACTCATTTTTGATACTGATACTGGTCAACCACTAAAAATCTAGTATAACCGTTTAAATGGTCGGTTCATTCCGATTATCTGTATAATCACGATTGACTTGGCATGGAGTTAACAGTAGCCGACTTGAATGAGGAGAGTAATCCTATAGGCCATTATTAAATACTAGCCGACCCGATCCGATCTATATAGCGCATTACGATTACTCTGGAGCGATGTAAATAAATGGAACTACTTAGCTATTTATAGACTACTCATGCTCTGCTGTTCGAATGGCGCCCGATTACTAAGAACTGATACGAGGGTTGGTAACTGTTCTATACTGGCTCATTGGATCTTAGATATATAATTTTTAATCCATGAAGAGGAACCATTAATTTCTTCCATAATTGTACAAATTTCCTACAATCGCAATCAGCGGGGCGCATTATACAATAATTTTAATTCCTAACTTATTATTTGATTCTACTTACTTTAAATACCAAGAATTCTACGAGCCTTTCAATATGTTACGTTGTTTTTTGTTTAAGTAACTCTTCGATTTCTCATTGATATTCTTACGCCATCTATGTATTTCCTTTTTAAACCCGTTTATTTAAGATATGTTATTTCTGCAGTATATTTGTTGATAGTTCTTTAGTTTGCCGCTAGAGGTCATCCATGATTTTTTTTCGACGTAACGCACGCATTCCTTTGTACAAGAACAGCTTCGATTATTACTTATAAGAACGTACACGTCGTCATTCAGTTGCTCTAACAAATTGCGTCATTACCTGTAAAAGGGATTTTGTTTGGAGGTCGTTATATCTCTATGGAGATTCTTTTTTGAATAAGTGCTTCGCGTCATAGAATACGCGTTTTTGCGCATATATTTACAAGTAGTGCGGAAGTTTACGGTATGTACTAACAATTGCGCATTACCTTTGACTTTGAATAATGACTTTTAGGCTATCCGGTTTACTATTACTACCTTTTGCTAGTGTACAGCGGTAGAGGGGGAGTGGGGGAGAGGGGAAGTGGGAGAGAGAGGAGAGAGAAAGAGAGACAGAGAGAAAGAGAGAGAGATATACGATATTGCAAACCTTAGCTACTCGTAAAAAAATACAAATCTTACATTATGCATTTCAAATTTGAAAAAAGGAAAAAAACGAAAAGGTTGAGGTTTAAATTTTAAGAGGATATTTGAAATACGTTTCAGAGCTTGTAAACATTTTCGAGTTTAAATTTATCGTTTAAGCCAAAATGAGTTTTTAGAAACTATGTAGTTAGTTATAGGCGTTCCTAAAAATACACAATCAATCGAATAAGTTGAATTTGTAAAACTGGGAATCGGGCCAATTTATGACTATTATTATTATTACAAATAAAAACTAGTATAAGTAAGTTTTGAATAGCTAAAGCCGAAATCTTGGATTCCACATTATATACGTTGCAAACTTACGCAATTTTTAAGAAATGACAAAGGCATTTCAAATTTTACGAAAAAGAAGAAGAAAAGGCAAAGCGTTCAAACAAAACAAAAAAGGTTCTGTACTTACATATATAACTTTTTGTTGTCGAAAAAATCCTTATAAGAAGATTTCCAGTTTTTCATTTTAGGAAGAGGGTGAACCCTACTCTCTCATGTGCTATAGAAATCCCATTCAATTCTCCAACAATAATTTTTTTCGCACGATTGACTCACTCTGCGCAGTTCAATATCGTATCAAAAAAAAGTATTCTAGTAGGTAATGAATAATCAGTAGCTAAAAAACAAACGTAGGATGACGATTACGTTCAGTCAACACAGTGAAAATTATATGGCTACCTAATTGAATACGTAGTACCTATGCAGCTCAATTGATTACCTGGTATGACTAATGGCTTTTAGGTTTTATCGACGAATACATTAACACATTACCTCCTTGGTGTACATAATGGAGCTTTCAAAAGTTGTTATGTAATTTTAATTTCACCCTTATACTCGCACGGTCGACGTAAAGTTACAATTTTAATTTAAACTTTGATTAGAAAAGTTTCGTCACTTTATTGTAAAACCATTAAGGCAATATCTAGGATCATTGTGATACTTTTGGACCCATTCCCGTTATTATGAATCTCGCTACATAAGCGCTCATTCTCATCTTATTTGATATTGAGAGTGACTAAAATATTCGTACCATTTCATAACCTCCATATGTAAAAATATTAATTTACCCTATGAGTTTCGTCACCTTTCACGGAAAATCGAAGGAATCACCTTGTATCGTTCTGTATCTGATCTTATATTTTTAACTGAAACGTCATGGTAAAGGTTGCATTTTATAGGGCATCTCCGATGTAAAAGCTTGCTAACATACCAGCAATTTAAAAATACGAATGTCATTTGCAGTCTTCTATGATTCTAAAAAATGGAGGCATATTCTACACGAGCAAACGTTGGCACGTGTTACAGGCTATACATTTTCCACGGGCCCGAATTTATGTTTTTATAAAGAAAAATTATGTAGGTAAGGTTCATTTGTCAACCTTTAACATGTTCGACTTTTTCGTTATGCTAGCATACTTTTTTCTATATGACTGTTGCGAATATGAGTAGTTTGCCGGCCGAAGCGAAGGTCATAGTCTTGATCAAAATGTGTATTTCAATTATAGGACTTTTATATGATTCATCACAGGACTTAATTAGCCCATGATTCTGTGCTGGTTTAACTAAGTACCACGTTTTATACAAATCATATCACAAGACGCTTCTCGATTAACTGTTCTGAATTAAATGAACGGAAACGGATGGATGAGAAATATTAATCGACTTGCTCATTTGCACAACTGTTTTAGGTAGATATATTTAAGGACTAACGCATAGTGGTGTATTTTACTTTACAGTACAGTACTTTTACAGTAATTAAAAGACAAAAATATGAAAGAACAAACTTCTGTCACTAGTGTGTAGGTATATTTTTACACGAACGAAGAAAAAATAAGTTTAATTACAATTTGCTTGACTTACATTCATTGTTAGCTGTGATACATTGTTCCGTTAATAATCTGAAGCGATGTACGGTAAAAGTTCAAGGTCAAGATTTTTGGAATCCCAAGGTCACGACCTTGTGGCGTAATCGGGGAAACCCCAAGGTCATGGTCTTGTGACATCACCCAATCCAAGATGGCGCATAGTTCCTCTTTTCTACTTATGTCATTTAGCCTTATTTCTAACTCTACAATTAAGAACGTTAACATAGTGCCGACTTCATTTGAAACAGACTGTATAGGTACGTAGCTATGTATGTTCACGAACCTTACATGTGCATATAACATTGAAATAATAATAGAATCATAGAATAGAATAAATACTGTAAAAATAATTTAACAGACTAGTGATTAGAACATATAATCAATAAAAAGATCTAAAATTTGCATATGATGCATATTTGAAACATCGCTATAGTTCCATCGCTTATGAATTTTTTTCTAATGAAGAAGGATCTTTTTTGTAAGTGGTTTTTTACGATTTTTTTTTGAACGACCTGAGACCGAGGCATGTCCATTTGGGACATCCATTATACGTCTATGTAAAAGTAAAAAGATGGGTACATAAAACCAATTTTGTTATTCACGACTCAAACGAGTATGTTCCCGAATCGCTAGTTTCGTTTATAAATCACAGCCAATTTTCAAAAAGTGACCATACATCACCGAAACATTTCGTATATAACTAGATCGGTTTAATTCTAGAATAATTAAAAGTCAACACGTTGTTATTTAAACAAAGGTTTACTTTAAAATATTAATTAAAAGCTCAGCGCATAGAACGATCGATTATAAAATTAAAGAGTGCAGGTCGCACCAAAACGCAGTACAGCTGAATTATTTACACACATAACATTAATTAATTGATCCATCGTACACCGTTAGGCGTCCAGACTGCTAGTAAATAAGTTGATTAATTGCATCAAAACTAAAATTACAAGGACTAAAATTATGAGGTTTGCCAGAAAATTTGTATGGATTTTTAGAAGAAATCCTTTTCTTGCTAATAAAATTAGTACGCTAGCACAATGACGCCTTTGTTGCATAGGGTTGACTCGATTGTTGAAGTTTGCAAAGGGGGAAAGCAAGTTATGGTTGTTTTCAGAGGGATTAACATTTTACTTTATGAAGGGCTTAGAGGCCACTCGGTGAGACAACGATGTGGTTGACGGGAAAATGGTGTAGCTTTGAGAATACTCAATTCTGGGTTACCTGAAACAGTTTCGGTGTATTGTGCGAAAGAGAAATTTGCTATGCTTTGTTCTTTATCTCTGCTTATGTAATCTACGTCACGTAGTACAAAAAGTGCCGTTCATTTGCTCGCCATTTTAAATGAATGCAGTACCTGGTAGCCGATAGATACCTATTGCTTTATTCTACCGAATCAAACAGGAAATTTACAATTACCAAGCGCAATTTATGATCAAAGCGTAATTGACGTGCAGCGTTATATCGAGTAATGTATTTTTAATATTTTGCCGACCTGTTTTGCACTTCTACTATTTTTATTTATATAAATTTGGTGGTTACTTTTAATGCGATAAGTAGGAGAGAATATATGTGTCTTCTCTTATGTCCTTTCGATAACGCTCTACTTGTAGAATGGACAGCTTTATTTGAATAAGGAAGCGTTCAGAAACGAAATTAAAGTGAATATTGGTCCATTAATTATCTATTGACAGATCTTTTAAAACCTAACATGTATACCTACTCGTATTATGAAATGAAGAATGGCACCCACAACTTATTGAAACACAAAAACACCAAAAAGTGTGAAGAGCAAAAAAGAGACCAAAAGAAGCGATCCAAAAAATACAAGAAGCGTGATATTTATAGGAAAGGATAGATTAACCAAATTTTAAAACACTAGAATTAAGTTATAACACTTTCTATTCAGTTCTTTTCAAATTAAATATATTATTATGGACGATCAAAAATGAGTGGCGGTCAAGTCGCCATTCAAGGTAAGTACGATTTCCCATGTACCTAAACAAAAATTCCAAAGTTGACTCGACAGCAACTCATTCTTGATCGCATTGTACTTTGCGAAATAGAAAATGAATATGATTAACAAAATAGATCCGAAACGCACCCCTGATCATTTGTATGAATCAGCTTATTTATAAGGAACATTGACGTTTTCTGCACATAACCATGTAATGTGACTAATTTGATCTGACACAAACGGCAATTACTATCCCTTGATCCTTTATTACGTTACTCGTCCTCATCTCAATGAGTTATTTTTTTAAGTGCAGCTCTATTTTGCGGAATGCTTGTTCCAACGAGGTTTAAAATTAAAGCTCCTAAGCATTTCGCTAAAAAAATTCTAAAGAATCAGTGGCTGATTATCCATAAGGCGCATGAGGCGCGCGCCCCAGTGTCATCCAAATGGGGGCGGAAAAATTATAATAAAAATCATAATCACTTACTTTTAGATCATGATTTAGAAAAAAAAACCTATTTTTTAAATATTGTTAAATTATCTTCTTTTTTGCCTGGCAAACTTGGGTAGTATATGTTCGTAGTTTCTTGCGTTTTTACGAATTAATAGTGCCATTTCTTATTAAAAAATAGTGATATTTACATTTTTGATATCTGAAAAAAAATTTCTATCAAATGACACAATATGAGAATAACTTCCATAAGAAAAAACAAGGTTGATGATGGTTAACCGGAAACGAAACGTCAGACTTAAAATTTAAAATTAGCATCTTGTACAGGGGAAAAAAATTTAAAAAACCATTTTGCAAACTTTCGAATTTTTACGAACGTAGCCGGAAATTTTTCAGTTTCAAAACGGCATTATGTTAATCATCAAAATACGCAACTTTGCCAAACTTAAACTACCTATACCTATCTCTTACAGTTTGCGAGATCTCCATGGTGGTCCTCGAATGTAAATCAGCCTGTATATCTATAGTTTACACAAATTTTTTAAATGTACAATTCAATTTTTCATTTTTTAATGATAATAAAAATATTAGTAATGTGGCAGTTTAATAAAAGTTTCGTTTATTATTTAATCACCACTGGAACTGCAAATAATTAAGTTCTTTGCGCCTGTTGGGCAGTTACCTACACACATTTCAAAGATGGGGCGGCAAAATCAGCTTGCGCCTCGGTTTCCTAAAGGCCTTAATCCGCTACTGTAAAGAATCTAAGTGTGGTGTCACACTATGTGTTTTTACCGCTCCCGCTAAAACGCTCCTGTTTGACGGAATGATAATATCACACGTTATTAAATGGTACCAGTCACATATATGCGGTTTCGCCGCACCAACAGGATGCAACCGCATCATGTGCTGTCAAACTGCATCCGTTTTAGCAGGAGCGGTAAAAACGGATAGTGTGACACCACATAATACAGATCAAATCCAAGATACGAAATGATTTGCACGAAATGAGTTACACATCATTAATGCTAATAAATATAGGTAACACTTTCTAGCTATTCCTAGATTTTTTATTCAAACGGTGACGGTTCAGGAGTGTCGCACACAGACAGATCCTAATGTATTTGTATACCAAGTCACCCTTTAACACACTTCAAATTAAAAAAGAGACTACCGTACTGATACCCAAAGCCAAATATAACAAGTACCGTCAGTCTCCGTACTACCGTACCGTACTTTCCTTTTTCAATGTGTATCAACGTATATAGTTCTCATTTATTTATATTCAATTTAATACTGGATTGGGGTAGGTAATTGTCTCCAATCTATATATATATATGCTTCTAAACTGCAGCGACGTGCCGGTTTTGGGGTCATTTCAATAACTATATAGAAAGTAAACTAAATTAAACGTACTTACAGGAACAGGAGACGTTAATGATCCCAATATAATAACCCTCGTAATAACCTATATTTTTTATCGATGGACAATGAACACTTGATTGAGAGAATGTGTCTTAACGTACCTGCAAAGAAAAAAAGGACATTAAGGCATGCATCTACATTTCAGTTACGACAATTTTAGATGTACCAGCAAATTTAATACATATTTAATTTTCTCTTACATTTTTATTGTCACCTAAGTAGATAAAATGGCAACATGAAGATCTGTAGTAATTGCATATGTCTTTGTCAATGGAGGCTCAAACCGATTCTCCATCCCCCTCCAACAAAAGTTATCAGAACGAAAAGAAAAATGCGGTTAAATATCATAATGGCTTGTATTTTGAAATTAGAGAAATTGTGCGTATAAAAGAAATATTATACAATATATTCTTAATGATACTTGTGTACCAAATATTTACATATTTGTAAAAAATTTAAGAAAAATGATTGATGCGTCCCAAAACTAGGATTATCATCCTTTAGTTATTCCTTTGAAAGTTCCTTCAATGAAATTATCCTAGCACGCTCTGTATATAACTATTTCACCTGTCCCTGTATATATTTCCACGTGTTGCGCCTTGCGCGGCACATGAGCCGCCTAAGTTAGATTTGAGCTTGCACTTTGATTAAAAAGGCCTGCAGTTGCGCATTTATCAATGAACAATCGAACAAGAAATACAAGATGTCGTTATACAACCATCAATAATAAATGGGTAAGTTTATTAAGAACCAGCATGCTATTTTGGTCGAACATATTGGTATCACCACAGATTTAAATACTCCAGATAGCTCGTGACAGAGGAAAAATAGTTGCAAGGTAAATTATTCAAGCAGGTATTGCCTCTATGTGTGATTTCAGTACCTATTAAATTTACAGGTATAGTCTGCGTCATACTTTATACAAATGGCATATACAGTGAATTTTTTTTTAATGCGAACATAGGAGTTTGCATGCAATGTAATTTCCCTATGTTCGATTTTTTAAAAAACACATCAATCTGAGTAGTTCAAATGAGTACCTACTTGATACAATTGACAGCTGTCACATTTTTAAAAATACCGCCGTCCAATTTAATTACGAAATCGGTTAGGTTATTGCTTAGAATGTCAAGGAGGACACTTCGAACATTTATTGTAGTTGTTTTCGTTATTTATTTTCTTATTTTTTTCATTTATGTATTGAATAGATCAAATTAGTAGAATACCAGGTGCACATAACCTACAAATAATTGAAGATTGGTTCATAATGAGTTGTGCGGTGTCAGCGCGTGCCCTGTGAGATCAAGTTATTGTAAGTTTAAGAAAAATTGATCCTAAAGTTGCTATGGCCTCACATGGCTTCTTTAAAAAAATCTTACCGAGAGCTCTTCATCATCAAGACTATAGAGTTGCTGTTCATGGTCACACAAGTTGCGCGTTTGGCTGGTGGGAATGTGAACCGCGCACACCTCATAGATTGATGTATTTTTTTCTTAATCGAACATAGGGAAATTACATTGCATGCAAACTCCTATGTTCGCATTTAAAAAAAACTCACTGTATACATGTTTAAAAATGCTCCATCTATAAACGCCTCTTGTCAAACAATTTAAGTAATATTTTATTAAGACATGTGTATTTGTTATCATTGAATTTATTTCGACATCCTATCGCATACATATAAATGAAATTTTTACCTCTTAAACCTTTTATATACGTGTGTATTTCAGATGCAACGTTGTATTTAAATGGAAAAAGCGGGTAATCCTTGTCAATATTGGCAGTGTGGCAATTCGGAAGGAACAACCCCTAACTTAAAACTATACGTTTTTCCTTTTAAAGGGGTCGTACATGGGTAATCAACAATAGTGCATTTTTTTGGATCATATAATATATTGTTTAAGCTCAAATTGCTGAGAACTTTTTAAGTCAGTATTGTTGATTTTGAAAGACTTTTTGAGGTCCTAAAAAAAACAGATAAACGTCAAAAATTTTGAAAAATCTTGAATGACTTGGAAACCTTTGATGCTGGGTATGGGGAAATTGGTATCAGACCTAGATTTCCATGCAGATTTCGAAATTGTAATAAAATACAGGGTGTTCTATTTAAAATAAGAAAGTTGCTATCCAAGTGAAACGATCATGATAATATTTGTCGCAAATTTAATGTATATGAAAAAAGTTATGGGTGCTCTTCCTGAAAAACAAAAGTTTTTTATTATCCTTAAATCATACATAAAAATCATGGATTTCTTCTACCACGTCATTTCCACACGTTTTTAATGCTCACAAATCTGGATTCTTACCTCTAGCAGTGGTCCTAAATATGGCGCTCTATAATGAATGAGATGAGAATTTGATTATTATTTCAATTAATATTGAACAACAACAGAAGTGTAGTATGTTGTTAATGCACTTTATGCTAAACCTTCGAAAAGCACGAGTATTCAACCTAATCTGTTTAGTTTATCATTACAACCTTTTATACCTACAAGCATAATTAATAGTAAAATAGTGATGTGACGTTTCTGCCCTTGTAATCTTGCATAGAAAGCTAGCGAATAGGTTGAATGGTTTTATTTATCGGAAACGATGCCAAGTTCGTAGCTCATGTCTTCCAATTGTATTTAAGTACAGCATCAAACTGATCGGATCAATATGTACCAGTAAGTAGTCTCTTTAGCGATGACCTACACGTGCAGCGCTTAATTAATAAAATCATCAAGTGCAATAAAGAAACGATCTTAATTCTATCTCGTTATACACTATTATCAATGCGAAACATATATGCTTCTATTTATTATGGAAATGTCGCCGAATTGTATTAAGTGTAGCTGTAGTATATGACGTTTGCAACATGAATTTAGGTCGCGGTCTGTAGATACCTAAGACTTAAATTCCTTTTGTTCAATTATAGTACCATTTGCAGTATGCCAATGTTAATCCAGAACTAGAGCCAAAAGTAGTAACCAAGGCAAAAAAAATAGGTATAATAATCAATCACATAATAGTTTATTTAGTCTTTTACTCGATTTATACACATCTGAAATGAAATATTACATCAATTTTTCCACATCTAAATTCGCCGCTTAATTATACAATATAATAAATCAACATAAATAAAACATTCAATTTTCGAAATAATTTTGTATTCAAGTCTTTGAATAATGGAATACATTTTTAGAAAAAAAATGCTGAAAAAGCTGCTGCTAGGAGATAAATGAACGTCCTAGTGTTATGACATTTGTATGACAAATATGCAGCAGCCGAAATGAATTATTTAGAATCTAAAAACATGTGTCACATTTCGTCAAACTTCTTTCCCGTAAGAACTGTACAATTTACCCATGTCATGGACTGATATACAAATGACATGAGGTAAGTCAATATTTGCCAGGATACTTTGCCCATTAATAAATTGTCACGTTGTTCCCGCATTTGATCCTCAGTGATAAAGTGAACTTTTTCATCTTTCTTGTATCCTTCATTTTAACTAAAAATTATAAAGATATTTACCTGAAAATATAGACCCGCAACAAAAATCCAGTCGGGAGTTGCTTAAACGAGAAACTTATGAAGTTACGTTGCTAAAAAACTTTTGTCGAGAGAGTTTCGTTTTAGGAAATGGATACTTAAAGGTCTCCCCAGATTTCTAAATATCTAAATTTTAAATGACTACAGAACGTAAAACAAGAACAGTCGTAAAAGGATATAAGGTATGTATAATGACGGTAATAATTTTTTTACTTTCATAAATTAAGTATGCATCTGTTAGCTGACTGTTTTCAGATTCTGTTTCGTAAATAATAATTTTAAAGTATTCAGTGTCTCGTGAACCCTTGCGCACGTTAAATTTTAAACTTTGCTTAAGGTATGCCAATACGTCAACGTTCATAAGTACACATGTTGAAGGTTTATGAATCGACAGGAGGATTTGACATATTTATTAGCAAAGGAAATTGTTATCATAATTTATCGGCAGTTAAGATCCGCACATAAATCGAATTTTAAGTTCAAATTCTGGTTCAGTCGCTCACATATATCGAAATCGGTCAGATTTATTAGACATTCCCATTTTATTATACATTTCAACTTAAATATTTTTGGCAAACTTTGCGTTATTTTTCAAAGTTAAATATGTAATATTTAACCCTCCAAGGTCTAACAACAATTTTATTTGTTACCACGCCAAACAATATTATTAAATCTTATCGCAAAAGAACATTTAGAATACTCGTATGAATCCTTAGGAATCAGACAAACTTTTAATACTTTTTAGTCACATTTTTTCATTTCAATGGTTGTATTTCTTATAAAGTTCTTTAATTATTGTTTAATTATACGTTCAATTAAATAAATGAAAATGAAAAGTAAAAGTTTATTTGAACTGGTTTATATAATTAACTAAGGAGTCCGCATACTGTCATCTGTGAAAAGTAAATCTTCCTAGTAGCTCTGGAACCTTAGCCGTCTCGACTTACCTGTCGGGAAGGTACATATTATAGGGGAGACCGGTTGTTCTGAAAAGAAGCTATACATCAGATAGTGACGATGGCCTTATTGGAACAAGCTGGTTCAGCTACCTCCAAACCTGCTACTACAGTGACACCACTTCCACCTTCCACTATAACCACTGCAGCGCATGTGAAGAATGCCATAGTGTACAAAAGAAAAGGCCGATGCCAATATACTACTGCTGACCGCCTCGAAAAAAGAAAAGACGACTTTCTAATGTAGCTACAAAGGGCCGAGGGGTCAACAGAGCTATTAATCAATAAACTACTGGATAAGTAAGATTTCAAGCATGTCGTGTGAAAATAACCACCTCCGGTATGATGGAAGGTGGTTGGAAACATCCCTTCAATATAGAAGCGTTGTTGAGGTTATTCAAATTGATTCTTTCCGAGGTTGCGTTACATGTTGTAAACAACAGTGCTTTTCTAATGTTTGAGGCTTAGGGTGTTACGACACACCCTTTTCGTGCGTGCGAGGGTTAGTACCATATTAGAAGGTAGGTAGATAAAACTGAATGTTTGAATCAACGCAGCAACAATTTTCAGTTCTACTCACTCGTTGTCAAAACAGTTAAATTGCTGAACAGTGATCATCAAATGCAATCGACTGTGGTAATCTGTACCGGATTGTGTATAATAAGGAAATTGCTAAATACCGTTTAAATGTTCTAATTATTTTTATGGGTGGAATGTGATTTGGTTCAATCGGCAGCATAAAAATGTTGAATGTAAGAACAAGTTTTTTTCCGGCAAGTATCTTTTTGAAATCCCAATGGAATTTGACTGGTTTTGGGTTTGGGTTAAGAAAATTGGCACTGCGCATGCGCAAAATCAAATTTTGAAACTGGCGTTAAATTTGTTTTTATTCCAAGTGGCTATGTATCAAATTTCATTTAATAACCTTCATAAATAAGAAAGTTTGCAATTCGGTCTGTAAATGGCCGAGATGCGCAAAGGGCACTGTGAATGCTGATGGATTAGGCTCAACTTTTGGAATTGTGTTTTATATGGCTAAAGCTATGCGCATATTGAATTTCATGCAATTCGGTTCATAACTAACGGAGATGTCAAAAGGGCCTACTTTATTTTTTGAGCTACATTGCCAATTCACTCCAATCTACAAATTTGATAAAGAATCCACCTGCAAAATTTCATCGTAATCGGTCCATTCGTTTATGAGTTATCGTGCTAACGGACGGACGGACGGACAGACACCACAAAATTATAAACTCGCTAGAAGCTCGTTAATAATACAAGCATAAATGGTTGGGTTATAAGGGGAACAGGCTCTTTACACACAAACATTTAAAGACCGCCTGGTATACATTCAAAATCCTCCGATCTGCAGATTTTGCCTTTGTGAGTACTTTCCTCCGCCAAACCGTTTTCGAGATATTTTCACATGACCAATGGCTATATTTCGAAAATCTGTTCTGGAGAGATAAGGGAATACAGTTCACATGCAACCCTATAATATTAGATACATTGCATTTTATATTTTACGTATTAACAGTTTTAGGAGAGTAATTAATAAAAGAAGTGTATGTCCGCAATGAGAGGGAATCGACAATTATTATATATTGACGCCACTGTCATCTGTCAGTGAAAAGCACGAGCTTGCACCCTTTCTGTATAGGTATAATACGATATACCTACGCACAAAATTGATAAGGTGCATAACTACGGAAAAATGATGTAGCGTAATAAAAAGTTCAAACTTGTCTCTGAGAATTTACTGTGAATGTGCAATGCAACGAATACACATTTAATATGAAGTCATTACTGCATGGCCCTATTTATTTCTTATTCAGGACAACTCGTCGTTTCCAGTTCAAAAATTTATAGCGTTCACGTTATCCATACCATTACATTATAGAGAATATGAACAAAGTTACGTTGTTAGTGGTTATTTGGGTTTTATAGCTTAGCTGGCGATAGCGGGGTGCTAAACGTCGCAGAGAATAACCATTCATATACAATGTGAAACCGCGTTACGTCCGCAGTTAGAAATATAGCTAAAGCTCTTAGATTCAGTAAGTTGCACTTGGCTTTAACCTAAATGAGATTATACTACCGCTTGTAATGGTTTTTTTCCTATTCTGAAAACGCTTCGTTTTGACGCATGTGTATTTTCTTTCGAAATGTGTAGAAATAAAACCGAGGTCCATTATTTTTGGAGTTGGTAAAACGTCACACTTGATAAACGTTTTCATTCATTTCAAAAGTGATCGGGCTTTCTACAATTGACAGCCAATTTGAAGGTTTAATCACCTACAATGAATAAAGTTGTAACGTAAAATAATAACGATCTGATTTAATTTAGAAAATCGATTAGAGGGAAAGGCTGAAACCTACAGGATATATCTATAACTTCTTATTGCTCATAAAGGAGTACTTGGAAAATGAGGCTTCCGCACGTTTACTCCCTACATACCCATTATCTTTTCCCCCTATTGGCACGTTTACAAAATTAATCGTTTTCGAACAATTAGTTCTAGAATGATATATTCAATTCATTGCATTTTTTACATTATTAGCCGCACGCACGTACAACATTTAAAACGTCTGGACGTTGTAACCTTGTATAAATATTGAAAAGTGACGTAGGTAACATTAATTTATTGGAACTGCGCTATTACGTGATAGGTTATTATTACGAAACATGCCAATCATTATTAAAGTGGTTCGTTGTTATCTTCTTATCCCCTGAAAATCCATACGTTTGTATATATAACGTTTTTTCTTCTTCAAATTATTATAGAAGATAGATTTCAGTATAAATAGTTTTTCCTTCTATATATCATTTTATGTGACCGCTATATACTTTGCTTTCGTGGATATATTAACAATTGAACTTTATAGCGTTTGCAAACTGGAAAACTAAAACGATAGTTGTAGTGTTTATTGTACCCATAAAGGGGTAGTTTAAAACCACTGTTGCTAGTTTATGGTACTGTAAAGAAAGGATGTTATGCGAATACGGAACGTATGATAACCTTTCCAGACGCGTCCCTGGCCGCCTGTCTGCAGCGTGACAAACGAATGACGTGAATTTCGCGCTAGACGTGTTTTTATACGCAATAAAACTTTTTACAATACTCACCTGAAAATACTACACGATTTTTTTGTCAATACAATTGCAAATACGTAGTGCAGACCCCCTTACTACATGCAGTATTGAATTAATCATGTTGTAGGTAATCTAAGTGAACAATTTCCTGCGTTTTATAGGAATATTACAAAATAATATAGTATTTCGATTAAGTAGTTGCTGAAATATGCACCAATGACGTCTATAAAATTTCAAAAAAGGTGGATTTTGACCCACTTATGGGGTGCTTTTGGTGTGAAGGGCTCAACGCATTCGGCGCTGGGTTTCTGAGGATATTTAATACCTTAAAACAAAATACCTTGCCAAATTTCCGCTTGTCTCTAATTTGTTGAACGTCATCCTGTATGGTCCCTGTGCTATATTATATATTATCAAATCCAGATGCACAGAGGGCAGCTTTTAGTTCATCTAGTCAGCACGGTAAGTTATAATCAAAACTTTCGCCTGTTTCAAAACTAGGAAGTTATCTCTTCTTTTCAGATTTTATTTCCCGGAAAGCCTCAGTATAGTTTCAAGAGATACTGACTATAAAATTGATTTACCACGATATTTGATATTTCAGGCAGATTATTAGTTACCGAACAGTCCAGCCTTCAGGAAATGTTGGATAGTTGTGACAGATTTTTCCCGATATCCTATTTTTTTCTAGATTTCGCTAGATGCTAGTTGTCAGATATTGTTGCCCTTCTCTCTGCCCCAAGAATTGCTGGACGGTATTCCGCTCTGCACTTCTTAAATTCAATAAGATTACCTATTGTGGTGTTACGTCGAAAGCTATTCAAGGCCGTCTTTTTAATTAATTTCTTTTATTTCCGATGTTCACCATGGCACCATCCTAGTAGCCACCCCTGGTTTCGATTTTGGTATAGAACAGACTGTAGTATTTAATATTGCCGCAGTTAAGGTCTCAAGATTTAGTACGTTTTCATTTGGAGGTATTAATTGTTCGGAACAGCGTTCCCAATTGACTTGACAGACTTGACCGCTAGGTTTTCACCTAGAACAGTGATGATAATGGAAACTGTTGGTCACCGTTGAAAAGTTCACTTACTACTTCTCATTTCAGGTTCTTATGAACGGTCGTCGAGCATAAACACATCCTTTCAATGCACAAACAATGAATTTTGAAAGTTTGGTGGCTACGTTCATTGTGACTTAGTTCGAAGGCTTACTGACCTGCCACATCAAAAATTAAGGTAAACAAGTAGGTATAATAAGTAAGGCAAGATAAGAGGAAAGTTCAAAGATCTTTTCATTCTGGCTCCATAAATTTAGACACTTTTGGTGATTAGATGTGAAGTAATTCAATAAAACTAACCCTGCTCATTTGATAATATTGTATAAGTTTGTTAGGATAATTTCGAAAATCACCATGAATTTTATGTAATTACACTTTATTACTGATTATGGGTCCACCCAATATTTATTACGCCGTTTTCTATCTTTCGCTCATTGTAACAAAGCCATCACACAAGTTGTTTCGACGGAATTTCGTTTAACACTGCGATAGTCGCCATGTGCCCGCCTAAATTATTTTTTTCGCAATTACTATTCGCTGCAACAGAAATTCACAAATACGCGCCTAGCCAGTGTATAAGCGATGACCCTTAGCATAGTTTCAACAAAAAAAGTTGGGGCCTCACTACCATTACGCATTTCCTTATTTCATAATGGTACTCAAATTCGGAAAAAATGTAAACCCGTTATAATAACAAAATACATTTAATTATTTATATCACTGTTGTATTTAATAAATGGTTTTCTTGGCGATATAATTGTTACTTGAAGATAATAAATAAATAAATAGATATGTACCTATATCAATTTGTCACCAACTAAAATCAATACGTTTGCAATGCATCATGGTATTTATACTTTGACGTTTCAAAGTAGAAAATGAGAGCAGGTTGTATAAATAATTCCATCAATTGGTTACTGTTAATGATACCTTTTTCTAAACCTTCTAGTGCATTTTGATCTGCCATGCGTTTTTCATGTGAATCCTTTATTACTTCTACAGCAGGTAGCTCTAGGGATAATCATTTATTTACAGCATTAATTAAGTTTAACATGCGGATATGGGAGTAAAAGTTTTAAAACTCAGTTTATAATTTCTTTAAATTTTTGTCATTGATGACGTATTAAACAAAGTTACTTTAAACTGACGTTTTCTTCTTGTAAAATTCATAAATGAATAGGTGAAATTAAAACTTGTCTAAGAATCCCCTATCTACAACATTTCCAGTACATAATAGAAATGAATATTTCGATTGCAAGCATATTATTCTCGCCTAAATAATTCACATCGCGTAAATGTCATTTCTGAAAGAGTTCCTTAGTCTCTCCATTTAGGTGCCGGTAATTTATACTAATATAAATGCGATGACAATTTCAAAACCTCTAAGAGCGTATCACGAGTTGAATAATAATCATTTGTAATGCCAGACTACTATTAGGAAATTATAAAAACATTGACCTACTTTAAATGATAAAAGTTTCTTGCTAAAATACCCACTACATCATACCTAACTTTGTTACCAAGTGTAATTAAAACTGCATTATTAAAATATTCAAGATTAACAAAAACATTCATTAAACAAACGACTAACTTTTCAACTAACACTTTCCTAAAAAAACTTTTTAGTCATTCAATAAGTATTAGCATTAATTAGGCGGTAAATTGTGCATTTTCGTTTTCTTTAAGTAAATTATCGCTCATTTTATTAAAGATGATTGTAAAGAAAATGTTAGTATATAATATGTAATCGTATACATTACGATATTGATATTGACACGCTTGCTATAGTTGGGAAACTACGGGATTACCACACAGAGAGTGCCTGCTTTGAATCTGGGCTTGGACATTATTTCAGCGTATATTAGGACCAGTGGTATCTTTACGCACGGGCACAGTGGGCTCGTGCCCAGGGGCCCCGCAGGTTAAGGGGCCCCCGAGACGAGACGAGCCTTAGATTATTTACTTAATTACAAATTCCAAATGTAACTAAAACAAGTTAGTAATAGTAGGTTTTCCTAGAGGTTTTCATTGTCCATATTTGTAAATTTAAACTGTAGTTAACAACAAACAAGTTCCTACCTCTTTCAAAGTAGGTACACCGTACAGCCCCGTAAACGAGGCTTCATTTTCTGAAAAATTGCATATAGGCCGAGAATAACGACATATTTTTTGCGATGTTTAGTAAATGTCTGTCACCGCAATTTTCTCTTTAAGTGGGTTAGAACTAGCGTATAGGTATCATACGTCTGTTGAGCGGTTAGTTCTTTTTTTATTTAATTTTTTTAATTTTGACCGCACAACAAACAAAAGTTTATTATTAAACATCTGCCATCAATTTTAAAATAACTTTGGAGAAAAAATATAATAGGGCGCTAGCACATTGACAGACTTTTTCGTTGTCTATTCGCTTGGTAGCATATGTTATGTAATTTTTCAAAAAGTGAAAAAATTGCGTCAATATAAAATAATCAAAAGTATTCATTAATTGTATTAATGGCATAGGATTATTAATACACCTTTTAGCGCATTCTTTAAGAATTAAAAAAAATGTGCTATTGTTTGCGTTTTGCCCGTCCGGACCCACTTCTGCCGTTTCGAACGACTTCTAGGGGAATGGTCCTAGAGTCCTGGAATTTTTTGCAGTAGGAAGGGGAGGGGGGGGGGGTTAAAAATTAATTCTATCTCTTATCAAAGTACGGTGTGGAGAGGGAGGGGGACAGTGGAACTAGTTATATCCTTCATGGTACTGTAATGAAAGGTCTCAACGAAAGGAATTAATTTCTATCAACCAGAGCCCTCCTCCTCGACCTCTTATCGTGATCGTGTGTATTCCCTTATACCTCAAGAACGGATTGTCAGAAGAGGGTAGTCCCAAAGGGCTATTAAGACGTCTGCAAGAAATACATCCATTGGTGATGTGAAAACAAAAGCTATTTCGATTTAAAAAAATGCGCTTTTGTTGTCTTGTTAAAATTTGAAAATTTACTTAAAAATAGAACTGACGCTGACCGCCCAACAGATGTACGATATACGTTTATACGCTAGCTCTTGGTCTAATTCTAATAGACCCAGACCGGTCGCAAGTGTGGCTATGATGCTGCTCATCAATATGAAAATATAAGAGGAATATAGAAAAAGTGACAGGAACGTTATATACGTTTTTTGTCGATATACATATTTATTGATTTTAATGAGATCGTTTTTTCTGAATTCCGTATCTTCCAAACAAAGGGGCCCCATGCATTTTTGTGCCCAGGGCCCCCAATTGGTTAAAGACAGCTCTGATTAGGACGGATTGTCGCAGTACATATACAAGCGGTTTCAACAAATTGTATCGACTCAAGCAACTCAAAATTTTAACTTTCGAGCCAACGTGTATTACAAGCACTGAAACAATAAACACGCACAAGTGTACAATCCTGCGATGCACGGGACGGAGTTAATATGTGCGAAAAGGAGGTTTATACGGTTTATTGGGGTGGAAAAAAATCGCTGTGTTTATCTTTTTGATCAAAATTTAAACTAATCCTCACATTTATGTGACTAAATATCAAAACTGTGTTGGGTAGGGAAGTGGGCCGTACAGAAGATCTGGGGGCCCAGATCCATAATTGAAGGTGAGCTAATTTCGCGGTTATGAAATAATAAATAAAATGGATAAATTTTCACTATATAAGTATTTAATTTTCCATATTTTTTGTGTTTTCAGTTATGATTAGCAGAATTTCGTTCAAGGTGGAGTTGACGAGGAGAGTTTGTGCGTATAGCTACTAAAACACCGCCTTGAACGTTTAAGCTTAATTCCTGCACCTCTTACCAACCAGAAACCAGAACCAGATTCCGTACCCCAGCATTATATTACATCCCAGAATTCCTTTTATTGTTTTCATTTACAGAGAGCTTTGCTTTTTATTTCATTATTACTCCCGAAACCTGGGAATTTGGTAGTGTTACTGATAGTATCCTTAATCATTGTAGGGTTAAAACCCTTCGGGTTTTACACTACTTGATACAGCACTGGTATCTTGCGTTCATGAATTCGGTCGATAGATGAGACTTGAACCCAAGTATCATAATCTTCGTGATTGCCGTCCTATTCAACTCACTTTGAGGAGTCGCTTCAACCGTATGGAAGTTTCTTTTACGAGCCGTCGCTATAGGTAAATCCTTGCCGATCTCGATCTTATTTAGGAACCAGAGGCAATATTCTATTCCGTCTAAGTAAATTAGGGTCTGTGTTATAGGCACCTGGCTGTACTGGGCGCCAACTCGTAACACACTAGTGGAATGAGGTAATAAGGGGGGCAAGAAGGAATGGTTTTTGTTATTGTCCAGCACCACCGAATACACAAAAATTAACTTACTTCAAACTACGGTTCGATGCAGATTGCTCAAAATTCTGTCGTTCGTTACTCCACTCTTCGCAATCAAATTCTCAAAACATTAACAACGCCACACTTACTCCATCTAACCATAGAGTAAATTTACTCTATGATCTAACTTATTACATACTAATAATTCAAAATAAGACGGCGTTAACAATTCCTTTTAGTATTGAATATCTCTATAATTACAGCTAATTAGCCGCCCGTTCAACACCACGTTCCGGAAATAAAACACGAGGAAAATTTCGTTTATTTTGACGCCATTCAATTTGATAGCGACAATCCGTGGCGTGGGATGCATCAACGTATAAAAATTGTTATAATTTTTTTATTTAATTAAACAGTCTTAAATTACTCCGAATTTCGATCTCTGGTCATCCGGCTCGAGTTACCCGAAAGTAGAACCCCGTTAGACTTACAGGCGCTAGTGAAGCTATTTCTAATTAAATGGGGTTAGGGCTAGTGATAGTTTGTAAGAAATTATGTTAAAATAATGGTGGCAGCTTCTAAACAGACAATTGGTACCAATTATGTCACTAGGTAAAAATTTTATTAAGTAGTCAAAAAAGATTACATCACAGGTCAAGGGCGGATGTGCAGCGAGTCTTAACAGAATTGGGGTGCTTTAAATACAACATGGATTGCAAGCATTGAACTATATACTCTTAACTGGAAGGGAAACAAGCATATTATTAGTGAATTCAGACGACTGGTGGTATCTTTATCTCTCTCACACTAATTAAATTCATTGACATAATTTTTCTATTTTACTTAAATTCATACAGTTTGAAAATTCGGCCAATTAAAAATGTTCATTTAAATTTGCCGGGATTTTTTTGAGAGGAGCTTAACTGCATGTGTTGGATGTACAGATAATAGTTTCCATAAAAGCTAGGTACTTAATATAGAAGTAGGTATGAATGTTTACCTACTCGTACTCCGGCGAACATTCCATTTCATGAAGCAAGGGCATACTGAAACTCTTTGTTATTTTCTCAAAACTAACTTGAAACCCCACTAAATGAAGTTTATGAATAATTTCGTTATATAAAATTCCGAGTAACGATGTGGTATTAAGCGATTCAATCCGTCTGCCTACACATTTTAATTAAAATGTCGTATACACTGTGTAAACGCAGTACTTTCCACTGAATGTGACTTCAAAAAGAATTACCTAATGAAGCGAATAAAATGTAACCTATGACGTATTAAGCATCGCAATTTTTATAGATTCAGAATGGTTCCATAAAAAAGATAAAAATATGAATAAAACTTTGCCTCTATCTAGATTAGAACTTTATTTCCAATTAAGATTCTATGAACTGATTAGACTCAACGGAGCATGGAGGCACATTTATCATTGTTTTCAAAGATGAAAGAATTTTGTATAAAACCTTTACTTATTATCTCACAAAACTTACTCTTTTAATACTTTTGTGACGTTTTAATAATCCTCTTATACTTCTATTATCTTCCAATAAAAACAAGTTGTTGAAAGTAACCATAAACTTTTATATTTCATCTTAACTACTTAGTATTACTACTATCACCTAATGGAATTTCAAAAAGCCACTCGCGTCGATAGAATGCTAGAATTTATTGGTGGCTCATTATTAGTGGCTAAATAATAGAAATCATGAGATAAGGTATGAGAATATCAAGTCTAGTTACCGAATTGAATATTCTACTTCTTAGTTGATGACTGATTTCATAATGCATGAAATATATTGAAAGCGTGACGCATAGGAAAGTAATGTGCTCTAAACGAAAGAAAAGGAAGACGACGCCGTCTGAATGAAAATCATACCACCTAGGAACGACATGCATAAACGCGTAAAAGATCATTATAGTTCAGTTTTAGATTGTCCACGCTAAACCAAATTGCTTCCTATGAAACTTCTTCATCCCGAAAACGAAAATAGTTTGTACTTTTGCTTACACATAGCATTCGTGATTTCCTTTGTTTATTCCACTTATAATTAGAAATATCGTATAGGTGGTACAAAAATGTACCTATAGTAGTTCATTTGCAAGCTTAATATCACCTCGAAAATTTCAAAATTTTAAGTTTAATTATAGAAAAGCACTGTTGGATGAGCAGGACGGGTTGATTACTTGACTCTGAAATTAAAGTACTCGGCCCCAAAGGGGCCTTGTATTTCATGTATATTTCCTCGCCAGTAATATGTCTTTTCTTGAATGTAAATAACTATTGCTGTTCTGATTTTAGATCGGTAAGTAATTTTGGCGTCGTCGTAATTATAGCAACTGGTAAATTCCACGTACTGTCATGGAAACTGTTAGTAAAAATGTATCATTGTTCAAACTAATTGAATAATTGTTGTACTATTATTATTGTTTGATCAACTGAAATGAAGTGTAATGAAGCGTTGTAGTTGTTCAAAGATAATACATTATGATTATACAAAGACAAGTTTACAAGTTGAAAGAGAAGGTAACAACTTGGAATAGTTGAAAATTGGTTCACAAAGTTGACACGGGGCCCACCTTTCGTGAATTCAACAGTAGTTTTATTGTGTGACACTTGTATTCAGCCTTGTGAAGTGATGTACCTATCACTTATCTGTAGAAAACCTTATTTTGCCCATACTAAACGTATTGAAAACTGTTTGAGCGGACGGAGAAAGTGGTCATAATAGCGCCTTTCAAAATGAATTGGAAAATGCTCTAATCCAAAGATGCGCAAATCGATCGAAGTTCATAAGTACAACATAGTAATTTAATTTTAAGAAGAGAGCATAACGTCCTAGAGCTAGACAGTCACGGGAATTGACTGAAGAGACTGTAATGGGAGTACAAATTAATGGATTCCACTGTTCTAATATGACTACAAACAATGATAATCAACATTTCCGGTGATCAATGTCGGTTTTGTGTTGAAATGAGCTACCTACTTTCTTCTAGGGCAGTTTCATGTGAACGTATCCATTATAACAAATCGAAATAAAAATTATACCTACATGTGTATTAAAGGCACTTTGTCAAACATTGCATCATAAAACATTAGAAAGGAACCAAAATTCAATAAAATACGATTACAAGCAAATGTTGCAGCAAGCACGAACATAATATTTTTTGTTACTCTACCGATTTACCATTGTTTGACTTCGATAACACGATATCGTCTGTAAATAGTGGAGATTATTACGGTTAACGGTAGATAGTTAGACCACCACTATGCAGTTATATTACGTATTCTGCGATATTACATCCATTTTTAAAAGTACCTATCTATTCTGCCTACCCTAGCTAGAAGTGGAATAATTTGTTATGGAAACTACTCATAAGATATGCTTTGTGGAACAGCTTTGTTTAATAACAACTTGGGAAATATTATGCAAAGTATATTCTATTCTCCCGTGAAGCAGTCGCGGCGTTAAAGAATGAATAATAGGTATGAAGCAAATTCCATAATTTGGCTTGTAACTTTATTACACAGATATAAGGCTAAACAGCTCTGCAGATGGCAGAAAGAAACGAGTATATTTCAAAAGTGATTTACAACTGACAATGATTTATTTGCATACAAAATCCGAGGGCGACGTCCCAGAAGCTGAGCCTGTACTGAGGGGACCCGCATGACTCCCGTAGGAGACGTTCCGCTTTTTATACAGCTACCGTCTGCGTTACCACGCGCTTGTTATACTTTTTTAGCTCAATACACATAAAATAAACGGAACCTATTATTTTAAATATTCAAAAATGGGGATATAAAATACTCTCGCGTATACCAAACTCAGTTGAAACATTTAAACCGATCCATCGTTGTATGAATTTTTAGAAAGAAAGACTGGAAACGCAAAGAGAACGGCTATGGAGTTATTCCAAATATTTAGTATTACATAATGTGATACATTTCGAGTGCCAAGAAAAAATTAGTACTTATTGCTTGCGTGCAATAAACTAAATTCATGCATGTTGAGGTGCACGAATGTAACACTTTCTACCCTAAATACGACGTTCCCCTTCTTTCAACACATTGCAATATGAGTTCATTTCTAATCACATTATAAATCGATTTGTAAGTTTTTGGAGCATTTTATATATGTAAAATAATGGTTAGGTATATACGTACTTACTACCACAGATATTTAAATCTGTGTTACTATAAGTCACTCGTCCTATAGAGATGAACGGAATCACACTGTTTTAGCTCTTATTAACGGAGTATTGAGCATATGTATACGTATACGTAGGTATACATGATTGATCGCAAAATGCTATCAGCAGTGGAGGATGTAATGATTCCGCAAACCTCCCAGAGCAATAAGGAGCTATCAAAATCAAACACAATTGCTACACACTGTATTAGTCTTCTGTTGAAAATAAATGCTTCAATTGAATACAAAAAAAGGGAAGTGTGTCTCACAAATCTTAAAAAAATGCATTTTAATACATGTTTGTTATGAAATTCTATAGCGTGTTAACTGAATTAACCCCTAAATCCTCACACCTCTTTTACTCGGGTGAACGATAAAACACATTTTCCCAACATTCATGTGAAGGTTTGTTATTACACCATGTGACTAAAATTTAGTTGTGAGTGTAATAAAATACAATCCTTATGATCAATGGAACTGGTGCACATATCTTAAGGTCATTTGCATTTATAAAATTTTTTTCAGTAAGTGTCCAGAAGATCATTCACAAACACTATGAATAAAAATGGTCCAATATTAGAACCTTGGGGAACTCCAGAGGTGACAATAACACTTTCGGATAAGTGTCCATTGTATACCTGATTGTATATGACCCGCTGTGGACGATTAGACAAATACGATGTGACTAACTTATATAACTATCAAAAGATCACTCAGTCCTAAAATGTCAAGTTTTCTTATAAGAGAGAGGATAAGGATTAATTTGCATCCAACGATGTCAATTAATAGCGAATCAGAGAAACATGTTAAGTTGTTATGTATTATCACCGACCTGGTGATAACGCATAAATTTCGGTACACGAAATGTTTAATTATGTTTAATAGATTTTAGCGTTTTCAATATAAGGCCTAACGATACATTCCTCCAGATACAATTTATATATATAGATAACTGTGAAAAAATATAACTATACTTATTTCTAGTACACAAAAGACAATGCATAAAAAAATACGATACCACACTCACCAATTCACCCTTCCCTTGCATGCAAAACACCAAGTGACCCACATTCAAAGAAAATTATTCAAGAATTATATCGCCCCAAAACTATTTGGCGGTTATTTTCAATGTAACAAAAAGTCTAAATATGCAGGCTTTTACAATACCGAGCTGTCTGTAACTTAATGGTATCTCTCCATCAGTAGATATCGTTAAAGGTGCTACTCTCGTATGTGGTTTGAGAGTGGTGGTGACCAGAACCCAAGGTGTAGATTTCCGTTGGAAGTGAATGGACGAGACCCCGAATCGTCACGTGAGCGACTTGACAGTCCCCTGATGGGTTTTAATACTTTTAATCCTTCCGGCGACTACGGCTTTTCCTGGTTCCCAATTCCGTGCTTAGTTTCTACAAACCCCAACTGACAGTGACTGGCGGCAAACCTTCAAAGAACTACGGTTGTTTGGCAAACCGCGAAATCACGCCCGATGCTTCCCAAACTGAATTAGGCAATAATTATTTCAAACTTTACGGCCTAAAATAAAACGGAAATTAAACCCTCGAATTATTAATACCCCCCCTCATTTTGGTTTGAACCAACTTACCGCACAAACAGCGGCCTGCCTACCGATTTTTTATTTTAAACGGCTTATGACGTTGTTAATAATTAAAACGAATTTAATTTCGTATTAAATACTATAGGTACTCGACATAATCGGTACGATGCGCACAGCAAAATTAAAATGTCCTTTCGAAAACCCACAAATGATTACAATATCCCCAAGGTCCCGCTATAATCTTGCAAACCAGTCTACCTATTTACGACAAACAATTTCAAGCTATACGAGGGGCATTCAAAAGATATACAAATTAGACATGATCTGTAACAAAGTTAACTCCCACATAATTAACAGTGTCATTAATTGCTACCAAAACGCTACCACCACTTCATCAAATTTACGGTCATTATGATGCACTATAAGTACTGGGAAAAAATTCACTGCTCGATTCAATAAAGCACATAATGTCATAATCTGCATCAACAATTTCTGGATAACAACTAATAACTTCAGATCTCAGACTATGGAAATTTTGTACATAACATAACACTGATTATACTAGTTTTCCGATACAATAATCGCACTATCGTTTACATATTTTTCGTACTTCCGAGACTAAAGTGACAACTTCACTCCATTATGACAAGTACTGAAGTGTCACTTTTTGTCCCGCCGGGATTAAATTTGGACGAAAATCCTGGCAGGATGAAATTACTAACAAGGCAATTTCAGTACGTTGTTTCACATTTTGTATGCGGCACTACTTCTTAAACGCATCGTACTGCTGCTCATATAGTTTTTTGGATTTCGGTGGTATCAATTCTTTACCTACCTACTTTGGCTGCTTTTTATCAATATCAAATACACCTTTGTCACCCACCACCAAAATTATGACACTAGCAATGACAGTTTCCAAATTATTTTTGTTACCATAGCATAGGGTTTGGTGTACTGACGCAACGTTCCTATAGTAACGTGTTAAGCAGCGATTTTTTGAAAGAACGCGTTCTCTAACTCAATACATATTAAGTGTTTCAGTTTAGGAAGTACGAAATAGTATATTAAAGTACAAGTGTCATTTGACGAAGATTGTCGCACGAGGTAGTTTGCCGCATAAGCCGCGTAGCGGCGAATGCGGCAAAAGCCGAGTGCGACAAGTAGACAAATGACACGTGTGCTTTATACTATTTTTTCTATTTCGACTTTTATTTTAAATAATAAATTAAACAAATTATAAATATTGCCTTTAGGCGTTGATAGGTAATTTTAAACTATCATTCAGTGTATGTTGGTAATAGACACAATTCATTTATTTTCACGTTGGCTAACCTGATTCCTGTATTTTCAAACTTCAAACTTTTAATTATTTGGTCATAATTCCATTTTGCGGCAGTTATGAATTATGATGAATACGGATGACAAACACGTCTCTTGTACCCCACCAGAGATCCAAGAGATTGCCAATGAAGCGACGTTAAATTTACTACCTGTAAAATCGAAAGTAAAGTACGAGGAGTACAAAATTTTTGAAAACTGGCTGGCCGAGAAGGGGAGTTCAAAAAGTAAGCAAGAATGTACTGTTGGCATATTTACTACGCTAAGTAAAAATAAAAAAAGTTCTACCCTTTGGAGTATATAGTCAAAATTAATCGGAATTAATACAATCGGTCAAGTTCCTCGTATGTAAGTAAGTAAGTAAGTAAGTAATTTATTGTGTTAATACATTTAAAAAATGCTTACACTCGTCCGTCGAAATCGTATAACACATAAAACACATAAAATACATGAGACATATAGAACAATATTAAATAACATGAAAAATCATTTAGAAATAAAACAATTAAACCAAACAAACAAACAAAAAAAAATACAAAAAAAAATATGAACAACAAAAAAAAAACTTAAGGCGTTAAAGTCTTGAGGTCGTTATCTAAAAACTCTTGGATGTTATATATTGGATTTTCGCGTAAAAAAGTTTTAAGTTTCTTGGAAAAGAGTTGTTCATTTAGAGATTGGAAACAAGAAGGTAAACGGTTATACAACACAGGGCCCCAATAATTATGTGCCGCTTGCGACGTTTTTAATCGTAATCTATCATTATATATTTGATTTTTGTTCCGAGTATTGTAAGAATGAACATTTTTATGCGTTATATAATTTGATTTATTTCTATGAACGGACAAAACTGAGTCAAAAATGTATTGTGATGGAGCTGTTAGAATTTGCAACGATTTAAAGATATTGCGACAGTCCTCCCTGTAGCCAGCATTTACAATATTCCGCACACAGCGCCTTTGCATGGCAAACGTTCTTTTCATTGCTGTAGAATGACCCCAGGCAATGATGGCGTAACTAATGATAGAATGTGCAAAGCTATAATAAACGCACTTTAGAACCTTCACAGAAACTGAATTTGACAAATGTTTTAGCATATACGCAACAGATGCCAATTTTGCACAAACTTTATTTTCGTGCTGTCTCCAGGAAAGCCTGGCATCGATCTGCACCCCTAGAAAATTAATGGAGGCTATGTCTTTTCTACCAATATTTCTTAAGGAAAATTGAATTTTTTGTGTCTTACTATCGTTTATTACCAATCGATTGGCAGTAGTCCACATTTTTACCGCGGTTAGTGCATTATTAATTTGTTCCTCACTTTTAGTAGGATCAGTGGATGTAACTGTGATGGTTGTATCATCGGCATACAGCGTGAAGATACTATTCCGGTCTGACATGTAGATGTCATTTACATAAATTAAAAATAAAAGAGGTCCAATTATGGAACCTTGCGGAACCCCTAATGTGATATTTCGACAATTTGATTTTATGTTATTATATTGCACAAACTGTTTACGATTATTTAAATATGACCCTATTAACTGTGTGCTTTGACGAGAAAAATTATAAAGTTGTAGTTTTCCTAACAGTACATTATGAGGCACTAAATCAAACGCTTTCGTTTGGTCGACAAATATTGACGTGTATGTATCTTTTTACAGGTTATGTTTAGTTTTGATTTGACGGATACCGTTGACAGCAAAAAAGCGAGGGGTACCAATCCAACAAAATAAAAAAAATAATGCGTTTCTATTTCTTTCGGCATCATTTCTGTCTAGAAACGCACGCAAACTGGGCCAATCAAGTACGGTTTCGGTATTGTTTCCACATCGAAATAGAAAAAATATCGTATATACCTTGCGACTGAAGTAGTGGTCTTAATCCCTCAGGTAAATTAAAACTTTACCTTCGGGATTAAAAATACTACTTCAGTCCCGCGGTATATAATATACTATTATTCTCAGATTGGGTTCTCCTTTGAGAATTCATTCATAATTCATTCATTCAATTATTTTTTTCTACAACTGTCAAAAAAACCTGTCATTTTCTGACGGATTTCGAAACGCGAAGTACTAGATTTTTAAACGGTTAATTAATAAGTAAGGTTGCTATTGACAACGTGCGCGAAATCGTCAACAGTGAAAAAAGTATTTCGCGCACGTGACAAAGTTGAACTTAAACAGCAAATTTAATTAACAATCGGTTCAGTTGTAGAAAAAATATTGTATATAACGCTAGCGCGAAGTTATTTCGCGCATTTGACTGATATTTTGACTCGGCTTCGCCTCGTCAAAATACCTTCAGTCTCAATGCGCGAAATTGAACTTCGCGCTCTTGTTATATAAATAACTATTTAAGCAGTCTATAATAGTCAAGTTGCTTGGGAGTTTTATCTGACGAAATGTTGACATTGACAATGGAATTACGTATGCTATTACAACTTACAAGCAGTTCATTAGAAAAAAAACATTCTGTATCGATTTAGAACGAGATCTTCCAACATCCAACTTACCAAGACGAAATAATTTTTATCTCTTTGGTGTAGGAACTTGGAGTTGGGCACAGGAGAGTTATAATGGAATTTACTGTTGCGGTGTCTTTAACCGCACGATCAGTCCTGTGCAGGTCGGAACCTACTCCAAAAACTTTCGTTTGCGTCTATGTTGGTCATCTAATTCTTGTAAAATATCTTCAAATGCGTAACTATCGATGGATTTACACCAAAATTAGCCTTAACGTTAGCAACTTCCTCCTTCAGTCGTACAATAACAGCTTTCAGTCCAGTTATAGCTAGTCTCATGTTTGTGCAATCAGTGCAGGTCCAGGATACATCTGGTCTATGCTAGTCAGTTGTAGTTAGCCCAGCACAAGAATACATAGTGGTTCTTGCAAACACGGTATGAACTCACTTTGTCGGTAGGTATATGTGGAAAATGGTTTTTTCGGTTTTCAATCGCTTAGGTGTAACAATTACTACGATAATAATAATAATAATGGAGTTTTTCAGGTGTGGGTCGAAATAATTTTTATTAATTTCATGATTCTGGTGGTCTTGTGGTTATCCTCAGAGTTAAACAAGTTTATCACATTTGCACAAAGTTTAAGTCATTGTATGTTTTCTGATTTTAAGAGGTTATTTATGTACCTATTTGTGACAAATAATGAATCCATTCACGTAACTACAGTGATTTATTGTTTCTCTATAAACTACATGTTTCGCTTCATTGGAAGTAATGGAACCAATTTACCTAAACTGTTACAATTAAACTTATGAGGTTTAAATCCTATTTGGTGTAAATTCTTCGAAACAATATGAATTCTTCTCAGAGATAATTCCCAACACCTTGCAATCCAACAATTTTACGACCATATTAATAATATACGAGGGTCCTTTTTTTTCTACCTCCGATAGGTAAGCTATAAAAATTAAAATAATGTGTAAAATAAAATAAAATTATTACCCAAAATTACATACACCCTCAATTAATTTTGAGCATAATTACCGTTTTGATTGGGTATTTGTTATACTAGTGAACAAGCTTTGCAATATCCTCTTCAAAAGAAAGTTGCTGCCAGTAACTGAAATGGGTTTTCACGGCATCTTGAGGCTCGTGTCGGTTTAGAATGTCTGTTCTTCTAGCTTACTTCTTTAGCTCTGGTAAAAGTGAAAGTTACTCAACGCTCTGTCGCGCCAATAAGCTGATGATATAAAATCTCCCACTGAAACCTGGGGTGACTTTCGTATTCGTATACGAGCTTCAAAACGCTGTGAAGGCACATCTTCACAACGCACTAGCGAGCACGTTCCTTGAAGAGGCCATTGGAATGCTTTTGCACCGGTATTACAAATCAATCAAAACAGTAAGTAAAGGGAGCACTAGAACTTTGAAATTAAATAAAACAAACTGATGTTTAAGTGATATTACCACAATTTTTTACGTATTTTAAAGGATATTCGATCGCATTATGTATGGAAAATGATTTCAGCCAAATGGCGGCCGCGACTCCGCTGTAGATGTTGCATTCTGGTACCAATTTTGGACATCTTCGCATAAACTGGGCTCAATTTCACGAAGAACGCGAGTTATGTTGCGCTTTAGGGCAGCAATTGACTGTGGTTTGTCTGCGTAGACTAGGGAACTGAACTTTATATGGATGAAAACCAAAGTTTCTGCACAAAATCCGCTTTTACCAAGATGACTGCTATGCGCTGTCAAAGTTCGATCGTCCATATTGAAAAACACTTTATGTTGAAAAGTAACCTGAAATGCATGTATCTTTTGGTAATAAGTAAGTTTATTTTGGTATATATACATTGCTGTCTTTTATACTCTGCGAAGGTGGAAAAAATTGCCCCTCGTATAGTCATTTCCTAATTTATCACCAAAAAGCTTTAAATTAACTTTTCGTATACATTGGCCCAAAACTAAGAAAATAACATGCCGAATTTGGGAAGAACCTATACTTACTGATGTACAGGGTGAGTCAACGATTGGGCGGAGTAACTTAATGCCTTGAGAATAAGATTTTTCGATAGAATGCTTTTGTATTATGATATGGTTAAATATTCTCCACATTTTAAAAATATTTGGAATTATACAGGGTGCGCCCACACAGTAGGGCGCCCAAATGGTACATTTTTTTAAATAGAACTCCCTGTATTTGAATGCATTTTTGAATTCTATGTGTAATTGTACGTCTTTTTTCTTATATGGTTAATATCCGGAAAACTAGTAGTTTTAAAGATAATTCGATTTTTAAGAAAAATTGGGCGTTTGCAAGCGTCATTATATATTGTCAAAATTATTACTTAAATTTTGATTCCAGGTTTTATATCTTATCCTGGGTCCTGTCCTGGATTAAGTAAAAGTCAAATAAATACATCTACTATGAAACATTAAAAATACAGCTTACAGGGTGTTTTTTTGGTAGGTCCAAAGTTGCAAAACTTCATATTAAAAAATCTCACTTATTTAAATGGAACACCCTGCATATTTTTCTGTCATCATTTAGCTCCTCCAAAAACCTTCAACTTTTGGGCATGCAAAAAAGGCAGTTTTTATCTATCTCGTCCAAAACGAAAATCATATCAATTAATTTATTATTCAAACAATTTATTTTAAATCCAAAAACCGGAGAATAAGTAAACACATTTGACTACAAAGCAAATTTAATTTAACTCCTAATGTTATCCAGTCAGTGATATTAGATTTTTTTTCATATTCACCTCGTTATTATGTAAATTAGAACTTATTTCAGAGTAAAATATAAAAAGTAAAAAGATATTTGTTTATGTTTTTACTATCAAATTTATTCTCCAGTTTTTATAGACTTAAATGAATTGTTAGAAAAATGCATTAATAAATATGATTTTAGCTTTGAACGATGCAGATAAAAATTTCCTTTTTTTGCATGGTCACCTCACTATTATGTAAATTACATATAACTTATTTAATTTATTTATTTGTATTTATTTTACTTTTACTTAACCCAGGATAAAAGATATAACACCTGGAATCAAAATTTAAGTAATAATTTTGACAATATACTGACGCTTGCAAATGCTCAATTTTTCTTACAAATCGAATTATCTTTAAAACTACTAGTTTTTCGGATATTAACCATATAATAAAAAAGGCGTACAATTATACGTAAAATTCAAAAATGCATTCAAATACAGGGGGTTCTATTTAAAAAATGTACCATTTTGGCGCCCCACTTTGTGGGCGCACCCTGTATAATTCCAAATATTTTAAAAATGTAGAGAATATTCAACCATATCATAATACAAAAGCACTCTATCGAAAAATCTTATCTTCAAGGCATTAAGTAACTCCACGCAATCGTTGACTCACTCTGTACATATTAATGCATGTTTTACTTTCAAAAGTAAACCATACAAATACAACTTATGATTTACTTTGTTTTTAAATTCTATTTTGTCTTACTATAGAGACACTGGAGGCTTTTTGCATATTTGATAACAATATCGTCCTAGTAATTTGGCAATTTGGCAACCATCGTTTCGCTGTATACATTTAGAAGCCTCCATGAATGGCTTTGCGGATTTTTAAATAAAGATATTTTACCAAAATATTCACTATTTATACAACTAGGTTAGCTACTTCGATTTTTCTCTGGTTTCTGTGTGAAGTACATGAAACTGAAACAAACGCGTTTGCAATGCGAAATTCAGAACCTATCTAAAACACACATATTTATCAATAGTAAATAACTGCCAGATAATTACTTTGTTGCGCTTACACGATTTACTTTCATAATTCACGAATTTATCTTGACGCTTATACGTAATAATCTACTCCTACACAACTCTGCCCCAAAACTTTTAAACTTTAAAGCAAGTTTCAAATTATCTTTCAAATTATGATATGACAAACAAGCAGATGAGGCTAACTAAATAATTCCAGAGTCATGGACTCGAAAGCTCAAACGTGCAACAACATCCGTAGCTTGATTTAAGTTTCAGTGCACTACGAAACATGCGAACAACGTTATTCTAGGTTTTACATTTAGTTTATTTTGGAAGATTCAGTCAGACCATAATAGTACCTACCTACCTAATAAAAATGAGCATGTTTAATTTATGGGAATGCTTACAAGCTACGATTCATTTTCTGTTGGGGTCAAAGCAGATGGCGTTTCGGCGTTCACGCACCAAGAGTAACATGCATAAATAATTACTGATTATTTATTATAATCTATAATCTAATGTATAAAGCGTTGGGGTAATTTTTTTTATAAATGTTGCCACGAGAAAATACTGGAAATTATTTTTCGATTCCTTCGACAGACGCTAGTAGGCGAAACACGTTCTTCAAAACAGACAAACGGCATTGACTAATACGTTAAAAATAGAATATCACAATCTTGTAAAATAAGGAAAGAAGAAAAGTTTTTCCATAAATTTCAACAAAATGTCCCAAAAAAAAAGAAGTCTGTTAAAAATAACTCGCTCATAGATTTTGAAATGATAGTCGAGTCGAGAGTACAGTGCAATTAGACCCAAACCTCAACATCCTAAGTAAAAGTTTGCCTCCAACTGCAAATTGTTCTATACAGTCCACAAATTGTTTGGTAAAAAGTTACACCATTTCAAGCGTCGGGTTTCGTTGAGAGGGGGGAGGAAAGTTGGAAAATGAGTAGTTTTGATTAATTGTTCTTAAATATTTAGCAAACTATGTGCTTGAAATTATCAAGTTGATGTTGAAAAAAATCCAAGGAAACCTGTTTATAAACAAAGTAGTTAAATAAAAATAAATCTGAGATCACGTTTTAGTACTGAATCTTTTCAAAATCTAGACGAAGCAATAGACCATACCGTCCCTGCCAATACGAAGCGAAGTAAATGCTTGGTATGGAGCCAGTTTTCGAGCTTTTGCGAAGAATAGAAGTACAAGCTGGAAGAGTCAACAACCAAGGAGAAATTGGGTGAAATTTGTCCAGTTAGGTAAGTAACTGAAATCTTTTTGATAATATTAATAAAGCAGCAAGTTCTTTCTTTTTTGTACATAGAATATTTAGAAAACTCCGGGAGAGAAGAACGAAGTTAATTCCAAGCAAAAAATTGCTTTTGATTTGACATCAAATCCTAATTGGTAAAATGAGAATTCTAGAGGATGGTATGAAAACTTGCCTGTGGGACGGAATGAGAGGATCCTGGATGTCTGCTTCCGCTAGATTGGAATTGACATAAAGAAAGTTAAAGTTACCAATCATTCGATTAGAGCAAGTGCGGTCTAACAATTTAGCAAAGCAGGACGTCGGCGAAGAGCAACTCATAAAAGTTACGAGACACAGCAGTGCTCATTCTATTCGAGCCTACAACTGGATTAGAAAAAAGTGCGATTTGGTCGATATTTTGAGAATGCGGCTGTCAATGTTTTTCTGTTTTCACCATTGTAATTAGCGTAAAAAACACACTAGCTCTCAAATTTAACCGCCCTGGTATCTCTTAATCTCTTATAATAACTAAGTGGCAAGTTAGCCATAGTACCTACCTATAGGTACCTACCGCCTTAACTTTGAACGCCCTGTATACTGACTTAAAGAAACTACCATGCATATATCTAAGTAGTTGGTAGTTCCTTTGTAAATTGTATTGGCCATCATTTCGATCAAAAAATAACTAGATATTAATTACGTTTTGAAGTAAATTGCGTTTCAGCGACGAAGTAGAAAGGTTTCTTTTTTTCTATAAATTACACAAAAAATCTTAGTTCAACCTTCATCACGTTTTCCCTTCCAACGAGATGGTATTTTCTTTTAAACTAGAAACTCGAAGTTTGACGGACAACTTTACGGTTGGGTGAACGGACAACGTTAAATATTCAACGCGGCAGACGAGCATGAAGCCCTAATAAACTTTTGTTTTCATTTTTCATTAACGTGTAATACATAGACCTGCATATTTTTAAAGTACTTTAATGTGCTCTAAATGTTGACCTTTTTAGCAAAACTCATCAATATTTAAAATCCCTTAACAACGTTGTACATACGCAACGGAATCGGACTAAACTGTTACATAACTACTTTGTATACTGAAGCTATCTTCTAATAGCTTTATTAACCTAATTTTAGACATTAGCAGTTAAAAATAAAGTAAAAAAGCAATCGTAGTGGTACCAATCTTTTGGTTGCATTCGAACTGAAGCGAAGTTTCAATTATTTAAGCACCTCAAATGTCGACATCTAAAACTGTATCAATTATCATAAAACAGCAGAGCTACCAAATTTTAGGCTGACTACTTCCGAACACCTACTACTAAATACGAAAGCTCTATACACTGTGTCAAATAAGTGGCATTGGCAATTATTAAATTAAAACGAATTGGCATAATTGCGTGCCTGAATGCAATTAGTAGTTTAGTAGATGCACGTCATCTAACTACATTTTATAGCCCACATCATATTAGGTATTATACCTACTATTAATTACATGGCCGCGACTAGCTTGGATGCATTTTTATACGTCAATTAAGTGATCGGGTTATAAAAACGCCTGTAATAGGCCTTTATTGAACAATATCCCAGATAGCTTGTTAGTTAAACTTTGGGTGTTGATAATTGGGTAACACGGAATCTGTAAATCGATATTTCATAAACGGGAAAATTAAGTAAAACGAACTAGGTGCCGTCGTTTCAAGCGCAAGATCAAACGGAAGTCTGCAATGAAAACGTCTCAAATCTTCTCAATCACAGAAAGCCTAAGTGAAAGCTGTTCACACAACTTCGGGTGGAGTCATCGATAACTTCAGAGATCCTGTGCCTTTTGATCTCCTTGAGTGTGGCACCGCAATCAATACGTATCGGTATGAAGACGTTTTGCAGAAATTGCGACTAGCCAAACAGGTACATCCCACTGGAATGCCTAATGCTGTCAGACGGAATCAATCTGTTGGATCACTGTGAATGTGAATGATGTGATTGGGAAATACTTTAACATGCATTAAAAATTGTTTAAGAAATGTCACTCCTACACAAAATCCAAAAAGGCGGCTGGGAATCGTCCATGTAAAAATAGAGAATTTTGAATCTAAACTTGTCTTTTAGTTTACAGTCCCACAGTATGTACTCCAATGCATCCCAGTCAAATAATTAAGGTTAAATCCGAGGTTAAATCTCAGAATGGAACAAATACTGTGCTAGCAAAGATACCAAAGAGTGACATCTTCCCGAATGTGCTAAACGTTATGTCTCATAAAATCGTTTTTGCATAATAGGAGACAATATGTTACTATGAGTTAAGTATATCAAAAGGTGTAACCCAAGGAAGTGTTTTAGGGCAAATTTTGTTTTCACTTTATATTAATGATATTGATGATATTGTAGATACTTCACTTTTCTTTGTATAGACAGAAACAAGTGTAATGTCGAATAAGTTACCACAGGTACTGGACCCAACGCAACAGTTTTTGTCCAAAAATGACTTAGCTTTAAACCGTCAAAAAACCTCTTCCAAGCAGTTTCATGATAGAGCATATTACTGGACTTTTACTTAAATCTTCAAACACCACTATAAAACAAGTTGCTTAATGTAAGTAAACTCCTTGGTTGTTACCTACATTAAAACCTCTGTTAGTTGGAAAGACCATATGTACCCTACATCTCATCAAACAAATCACTTTTGCTTTTGTTTGAATGTGTACAACATTCTAATCAAAATTGATTTCCAATTTCATCGTATTAATAGAAAAAAACGCAATATGAAATAATAGTATTTTACATTATTAGCCAGGTAAGTGAGTTTTTACTGGCGATAGGAGAAGTTAACTGGCGAGCCGTTAGGCGAGCCTGTCATCTCCTAGAGCCAGTAAAAACTATTACCTGGCGTATAATGTACAATATTTTATTTGTTACTCATTTGTAAACGTAAATAATTAGTTCTTAAATTGATCTTGAAGAAATGTCTAAAATATTATATTATCCATGTAACAGAGACTTCGCATTAATTCTGGCCAATGAAATTGTCATCATTGTCATCATCATTGTCATCATCAAATATGGCGCGCGAGTAGTTGTTTGTGAAGTGTGTACGTCGTAAAATTTGTGTGATAAGGCCTGTATCCAGTTTATATTTAATTAATTAAAGTGTTTTGAACTTCAAATTTGGGATCTACTCTCAACAGAGAAGGCTGCAAGCAGTTTCAAAAGGCCTAAAATTAAAATTAATCTAACTCGAAACACGGCGTAAACAGTTCATACGCAGATATGGCGTACGCAACTTGTTCTCAAGGTGAGAGGTTAGAAATGGCAAGTAAAAACCCAGGTGACCCATCCAATTCCGATATAATGAACTTACTTAAAGACTTTATCCAAAAACAACAAGTGAGAGAAGATGATTTAAATAAATCAATTAACTACTGTCATGAGAAACTAGACGCCAACAGTGATGAATTAAACAAAATTAACCTACGTCTTAACGCTTACTCCGATTCGCTTGAGCAGCTCAAAAATGAAAACTGTAATTTGCGCAAAAATCTTTCCTCTTGCGTTTTTGAGATAGATAAGCTAGAACAATACACACGGCGCAACACTATCGAGATACATGGTGTACCCCTCGTTAAAGGAGAAGACGTCTATGGATTAGTACAGCAAATAGGGACAGCCTTATCCATGCATATTCCTAAGAATGCTATCGACATCTGTCACAGACTCCCCACTAGATCGTCTAACACGTCCCAGCCGATAATTTGCAAATTTGTGAACCGATACACCAAAGATGACTTAATAATCAAACGCAAGGTAATGCGGAATTTATCAGCTATAGATATTGGATTCACCGTTGCTGATGTAATATACATCAACGAAAATCTTACTCCGAAACGTCGTCAACTTCTGTATAAAATGCGACAGTTACAAAAAGATCTAAAATTTAAGTTTCTGTGGACTAAAAACGGAAACATTTATGCGAGAAAGGACGAAAAGTGCCCAGTTGCGGAAATCACTTCGGATAGTGACATCGCTCGCGTTAAATCTGGTGCGCTTTAAAAATGGACTACGATCGTGTTTACTCTTCTGTTGTTTTTGTCTGTAGAATAAGTATTAATATTGTAATATTAGAGTTTTTTTTATTTTTATTTTATATAGGTATCCAACCAACATTTAATGCACATTGAAATCTTGCTTTATTTTATGTATCAATATTTCAATTGTTATGCACATTATTCTGTTTGTAACATTACTGATCTGATTCTTGTTCTGTTTATTATATTGGGTATATTGATTTGATATTGATTTGATATGACTCGATGTTTAGATATTGCTCATTTAAATACAAGATCACTAATGGCAAATTTTTCAGATCTGAAGGAGATGCTAATTTTTAAAAAATATGATGTTCTTGCTGTGACAGAAACGTGGTTGACATCCCGAATATCCACAATTGCCGTCGATATTCTTGGTTACACCTTTGTACGTTCTGATCGTGTGTGTGAGAAACGAGGTGGAGGGGTAGGTATGTACATAAGAAAGGGGATAACATTTTCAATTGTAGAATCAGTATCTAGTAACTTACATATTGCCCTTGAGCAACTTTGGATTGTATTAAAGTTACATAATTTCACACTGGTCACGGGAGTGATATACAGAAGGCAGGAGTGTGCGTACGCTGGATTTTTTGAGGCCTTGGAGGAGTCCCTCTCGCTTTTAATGACCCACGGTAACCATATACTCTATACAGGAGATTTCAATATTGATTATCTGAAGAGTACTGACTCACAAACTTTGCAAATGTTGTCGTTATTCCATATTTTTGATCACAAACAGATAATTAATGAACCTACACGTGTATGCAAAAGAGCAGTACACTAATTGACTATATTGTGATCTCCTCAGACATTAAAGTAAGTAGATGGGGCACTTTAAGCATGCATAACTACTCTGACCATCATTTAGTTTACTGCACACTTCTTATAAATGATTCTAAAATTGATAAGCCTTTCTACTATACCTATCGAAACTTTCGGAATTTTAATTTGACTGAGTTTGACAACGATCTTAAATTTATCGATTGGGAATGTGCATACACTCTACCTAATATTAACGATAAGGTAGACTTTTTAAACGATAATATATTAGCTCTATTCGATAAGCATGCTGAATGTAGAAGAATAAAAATTACTAAGCCCCCGGCACCTTGGCTGACAGACAACATTAAACTAATGATATCCCTTCGAAACAAAGCTTTAACGAAATTTAAAAGGACAAAAAACCCCGCTCATTGGAGTTATTATAAACAGCTACGCAATTTCACCACTAATGCAATCCGATTGGGTAAAAAAGCGTACCTCGAGTACGAGCTGCAACAAGGACACGACACTCCCAAGGCTATGTGGAAAAAATTAAAGCAACTTGGCATCAGTTCCTCACACAAACGTGAACTTCCCAATGAACTTCGGGATGCAAATAAAATTAATGATTTTTTTATAAATTTAGCTGAGACGGTTACATCTGATGAAAACGCACTTATTCAATATTATACAAGTAATGCTTTCAGAACATCATCCACTCAATTTAATTTTAGTCTCGTTACTGAAGTAGATGTTTTAAAAACGTTCTTAAATCTTAAGAGTAATTCCGTCGGATGGGATGGTATTAGTCTGTGTATGTGGAAGTTATACTTACCTTACTTGGCTCCCATTATTACGCATATTGTGAATTCCTGTTTAGTTGATGGCATTTTTCCTAATTGCTGGAAAGTCGCCAAAGTTATACCATTAGCCAAGATAAACGATCCTAGAGAATTTAAAGACATCCGTCCAATAAGCATCTTACCTTGCCTGTCCAAGGTAGTAGAAAAGATTATGGCGTCTCAAATAAGAACTTATTTGGACTATGAAATATACTTCCACGAATGCAGTCTGGTTTCAGGCCCGGATATAGTTGCAATACCGCCCTTGCGTATATTACTGATGCCATTATGAGAGCCATTGATAACAACAACCTGGCTGTACTTGTTCTTTTGGATTACTCAAAAGCTTTTGACAGGATTTCACACAATATACTTATAGCTATTTTAAAGCACATAGGTTTTAGTGGCAGCGCATCTAGTTTAATTAATAACTATACAGGGTGTCCCTAAAAGGTCTGTACAACGCGCTACCAGGGGTTCTTGGTATCAAAATAGGACGATTTAACCCAACTTACCTCTATCCAAAAGTGCTTCGGTAAGGCGCTATCTACCGCCAAAGATTTAAAAAAAAAATCGTTATTTTTATTTTATCGGAAAATGGTTTTGCCGATTAAAATGAAATTCGGGATGTGAATGTCTAATGTAAAAAGGGTCTTTGTGATATCATCGTTTTGATTGTAGTTGCTATGTAGGTGGTAAAATACTGACCATCCACATCTGAAGAGGTCTAAAACTTTTTAACTACTATTTTGACGGTTCTGAATTTTTAGACACTGATAGACAGTTTACTTGCAAGCATTTTTTGTCTCTTGATGAATATCGCTATCTGTGATGGTTTACGAAAAAAAAAAATTTAGGCATGATGAATGGCATGCACCATACATGCGATTGTTCCTCAAAAACCATAAGTGCAAGCAAGAAGTAGGCTATGACGATTTGGAAACCTGTGAGTATACTCCCTAACGCATTGGCGACCATTTCCACGACAGTATCCAAACACTAATAGCATATCAGTTAACTCTGCGTTACTGTATTGAAAGCTCATATTACAATTTTAACAATGAAATTTTAAGTCTTCAAGCAAAACGTAAATTGTTCAAGTTTAAGAAACAACAAACAAACGTTACGCCACTCTCAGGTTTCACAGCCATCTTCTGATTTTTTTTAGAAACAATCGCATGTATGGTGCATGCCATTCATCATGCCTAAATTTTTTTTTTTTTCGTAAACCATCACAGATAGCGATATTCATCAAGAGACAAAAAATGCTTGCAAGTAAACTGTCTATCAGTGTCTAAAAATTCAGAACCGTCAAAATGTAGTTAAAAAGTTTTAGACCTCTTCAGATGTGGATGGTCAGTATTTTACCACCTACATAGCAACTACAATCAAAACGATGATATCACAAAGACCCTTTTTACATTAGACATTCACATCCCGAATTTCATTTTAATCGGCAAAACCATTTTCCGATAAAATAAAAATAACGATTTTTTTTTTAAATCTTTGGCGGCAGATAGCGCCTTACCGAGGCACTTTTGGATAGAGGTAAGTTGGTTTAAATCGTCCTATTTTGATACCAAGAACCCCTGGTAGCGCGTTGTACAGACCTTTTAGGGACACCCTGTATATCGGGCCGAAGTCAATATGTTATGCTGGATGGCGATGCCTCTGACACCCGTCCGGTGGTACTTGGTGTCCCTCAGGGATCTATTCTAGGGCCTCTTCTATACATTATCTACACCTTGGATATGGTGAGTGTACTGCAACACTGTGGGTATCACCTATATGCTGACGACACGCAATTATTTTACGAATTTCCGGCACACGCATTAGAAAAGGCATGTACCAATGTGAATGCAGATCTAGAAAATTTGATAGTTGTTTCGGAGAGGCACGGGCTAAAAATAAATTCGCACAAAAGCTTCGTGATGTTGTTTGGTAGAACTAAAGCACGTAACGTGAATGCGCCACAGCTTAATGTAAAAATTGGGGAGTCGCTCCTTCCGAATGTTGATAGCGTCAAAAACCTGGGCTTGACAATTGACAGTACATTACGATTTAAGAAGCATGTGTCGGAACTTTTACGCATAGCATACTTAAAGTTAAAAACTATATTTAACAATAGGCATGTTTTAAACCGTAAACTTAAGATTATGCTATGCGAATCTCTAGTTTTGTCTCAATTTACTTACTGCGACAATGTATATGGCCCATGTTTGGATGCCTTTGACGTCGGAAGAGTTCAGCGTGTGCAAAATTCCTGTCTTCGGCTAATATTTGGCCTGAGAAAATACAATAGAATATCGCATAAATTGGTCGAAATTAAGTGGCTCAATATGTCCAATCGTAGAAAGCTAAACCACGCATGTTTTATTCATAAAATTATTTCCAATAAATTTCCTCCCTATCTGTACGAAAAAATTCAATTTAGACATAATTTACATAATCTTAATACTAGAACAAAGCACCTTATATCAATTCCTAAACATCAAACTGTCCTTTATCAAAGGTCTTTTAGCTACAATGTCCCGAAAATCTACAACTCCCTTTCCTGTCATTTACACTCCTGTTCCCAAAAACGCTTCAGAGAAAACCTTAGATTAAAACTTCTTGAGCAGCAACAAACACACTTGAGATAATATGTTTAATTTTATTTTTTATTTTCAGTTTCGGTATTTTCAGTTTTATTCTGTGTTAAAAAAAAAAAAAATATTATCACTGTCATTTTTTTTTCTTTCCATATTCGGATAAGTACACTCACTAGGTTCTATGTTGAATAATTATTTGCCATTATCTGACTTAGCACAATAAATTATTAAAAGGGTTAAGTGGTAGAACAGATTGTAGTTTGTACTACATATCTGAACTTCGCCCTTTTGGTATAACGTATAATAAAATGAGTTTAATATTCACTAGAATTATGTATTGTTTCTCTGTACGTTATCCAATAAATGACTATTATTATTATTATTATTATTATAAATTACTAGATTACTAACTTGTCAAATTTTTACACGTCAGCTGTCAGTTTTACAAGTCAGTAGCGTTTAAAGATGACGTTTACCCTTTTGCTTTTGTCTTGTTAATCAACGTTTACAACTGAGTAACAAATAAAATGTTTTACATTATATTTGTATGTTAAATCAGTTTAAGTTACTTGTTTCAAATTCCTGCCTCAGCTACGCTTCGGCAGTTAACCTCACTCGTTAACGTAAACCTTGATTTACCATACTCATAGTTTCTTCGCAATGCATCGCTATAAGCAAGTTACCCTGTTCATTGGCATTATATAAACAGCTACGAAATGCTATAAATAGTGCTGTCATTAGTGTCATTCGTGGAAAGACTTACTACAAAATTAAATTCCCAAATATGAGTTCAAATCTTGCATGATCTGAAATCAAAAAGCTTAATATTAGTAAATCTAAAGCCTGAACATTTAACTAACGTAGATGAGCTAAATAATAATTTCCTCGATTCAATTCCTATCTGTCGAGTGATCGTGAACTAATAAACTTTATTCGGGCACAGTAATCCAAAAATTGCAGCACTGATATCCAAAATGGCACTGCATCCAAAATAATACTGCATCCAAAATAGGAACACTGATATCCAAAATTATCCTTCTTCTGGAAAGACACTGTCTAAACTTGGGGTGCACAAAGGCACGAGATTGGAAACGAAAATGGGCTATGCAAAACCGCGACTTCACTTCACTAATTTCAAATACTAAACAAAAATCTGTTCGCCTAAAAAACGACCCGTTTTTTGAGGCATGTGTTAAAGGGGCAGTATACCCAAATTTCATGTTTTCGTCTAAAGATAGATTGAAAATATCTAAGAGTAAAGGTGAAAACCGCAAGTCGCTACGCCGTTTCGTTATTATTTAATAACGAAACGGCGTAGCGACTTGCGGTACCATTTGGTAAGGTGTCGAACGTAAAAAACGGTCGTTGTGACGTATATGGATTCGATGACGTTTGACGTGTTAATTTGAGACTGGTAGTCAGTGATCTGCATTATTTTCAAACATGCATTTCATTTTTTTCATTTTATTTATTGTGCTAAGTAATTACATAGTAATTTTTGCACTCGTCTTAAAATTACTTTGGTACTTACAATGTGTGTGTATGTGTATATATAAACATAACATGAAACAAACAAACAACTATTAAAATATACATAAAAATTAAAGCCATTAATGATCACTATGGAACAATATTAAACACAAACACAAGAACACTAAGACTAAGGATGTGCAGTAAGAGTGAGGAATTCTTTCACAGTGTAGAAGCAATGATTGAATAGCAACGTTTTTAACTTTCGCTTAAATATAAATTTATTTTGAATAGTCTTCAGATCACTTGGAAGCTTATTAAAGAAATTTACACCGGCGTGATTTGGTGATTTAGTACAATAACTGTTCTTCACTTTAAAGTTTACAAAATCGGTTTTGTGTCTGGTGTTATAACTATGAATGTCAGAATTCCTCAGAAGGTTGTGCTTATTTAAGTGAATGTGACATAGTAGTTTGAGGAGGTATATAGATGCCACGGTCAATATTTTTTTGCTTTTGAAGAATTCACGGCACGATGTTCTCCCACTAAGACCAAAGATCAATTTTACTATCCTTTTTTGTAATACAAAAACCCTTTGAACATCTCGACCCTGCCACCATACTATAATTCTATACGCTATAGCTGAATATCCATATGCATAATAAACATTTAAAAGTGTTTCAGTATCCAGCATTGATTTTAACGTGGTCAATAAGTAATTAATTTGTTGCAGACGTTGTTGATATGAGTGTCCCAGGAGAGCCCACTATCGCATGTAATTCCCAGAAACTCTACTGATGTAGACGTATAGACTATACTCTTGTCAAAAGAAAACTGGTGAAAAGATGATTTTTTTCGCATGCTGTGATGTTCAATAATCAATGTTTTTGCAGGATTAATTATTAGATAATTCCTAAAGCACCAATTTGAAAATGCACTCCAACATGCGTTAATTTTCTTTATTAGATTAGCCGTTGTAGGGTCAAATATGATCATACACGTATCGTCAGCATATATGAGCAATTTACCATGTGTAATAAAATTAGGAAGATCATTGATGTATAAGAGAAAGATAAGTGGTCCCAAAACGCTACCTTGTGGAGTTTCTAAATCTAACTTAATTCATCCGAAAGCTTGTTGACAGCTACATAATTCTTCGTTTTCTCAAAAATGACAACGAACCAGTTGTTTAATGGATCCTCGATTCCAAGGTTATAATCTGTCGGATACAATGCTTTATTTACAGTTGTCAAAGCTCGAAGATATAATGAAAAGATAGACACACGTATTCACTACGACATCTAATTTACTGTGTCACAGAACTGTATGTATTCGCAATACTTGATTCTGTTGAACAAGCCATTTTAAACCGTTGCTGACCATTGTTATTAGTTGAAATTTGTTTAATACGATAAATCCGTTTTGCCACCGACCTTTTCTATTATTTTTGAGAAACTGTACTATAAAAAGCAATCGGCGATATTTGCGACATCGCTAGGGTTCCACTTTTTTATTGTAGTAAAGTTCACGGAGGCCAATTTTAAAGGCTGATGGGAAATTGGCCCTCCTTAATTGAACAATTTAATATGATGTTCGTAATATGAGGGCAATCAATTCTTTACATACTTGATTGCGCTTACAGGTAACCGTTCTAACCAGTTAGTTTTATTTGGCAGACTAACTATTATTCGATTAAACTTCGTCACTTTGAGACTGATGTAAAAAACATTGATTGAGTGCAGATTCACTTATTCGTACATTTCTTATTAAATTACTAACCCAAAATGATCATAATTTTATTGAAATTCTGTTTGATAATATTGGCCAAAAGCTGCAGCCATATCAATTCGAACAGTTAAAGTTTATTCTTATAATTTATTTTTTTATTTTGTATTCGTTTGTTTACATTGACTTGTTAACTAAGTCCAGCATTAGTTTTTTTTTTTTTAGATGAGATTGTTGATTAAATTTTTGTAATAATTTTTCTTTTTCCAATATTATTGATGTTTTATTCTCTTTTTTAAGGTTTGGTTATCGTTTAATAAGATTCGTCGTATATCTTTAGCAAATTTAAATTCTGCAAAAGTTTGCCTTTTTTGATCAAATCTAATAGAGAAGGAATTCTATCACCTTTATTAGAGTTGGAATATTCCTTTTTCTTCTGGACATCGCAATATCGACACGCACAAAGCAACGTTCCTAGACAATCTTGTCAAATAGGCGATTGACGTTAGATTATTGATTTTTAAATTGGAATTCTGCGAAGCAGTTCCTTGAAATCTAGAAGAGAACCGTTCTCTATTATTCTATACGTAGTGAGGTAATAGTCGTTGGTGTGTTCTTAATTAATCCGCAAGAAGCAACGACTATTAACGAGTTTGACAATGAATGAGTCAGATATTCCGGGTCAAAATTTTTGTTTTAAATATGAGGTACGCTTGCTGATAACATAATCCTATTGAGAACTGCTGGTGTAATTAATTGTTGGTGAAAACTTCTAGTTTGGGTAGTATTATATATCTGATACATTTGAATGAATGAATTAAGTCAAAGGGTTTCATTAGTATTTATGTCGTTACTAAATTGTTAGATGTTTAGATCACCAGTATCTACATTTGTTGTTTTCCCCTGCAAATAATTTTGAAAATAGCAATGTTTCCATTGCATTTTCCCTAGAAAAGAAGGACCCGTGTCAGAAATAAAGTCTGGAAAATTAGAAAAACGCTTGATATAGTAGGTCATAAGTCACGTCGTGTTGCAGTTGTCACTTTAAATATGAATTTTTATTGAAGATACAAGAAGGAAAGGAACCCTGTACCTATCAGATAAAGTTTAGAGAAGGTAACTTATGCCAATCCCTTCTTTACATCTCACAGGAAAAAAGGCCCTAATTAAAAGCTACAAAACGCCATCACTTATCTATAGAAAGTAAGATTTGTGTCTGATTGCTTATCTGTGCTTGTAAACGATCAATTTCGTATGGAGAAACACGTTCAACATCAAACATATGCAACAATCAAGAAGAACAATCAAATCACCAAACCCTCTGAAGACTAGGTATGCCAATCTGAGCTGGGTACGAATATTTTTACAAATATTCAAATTTATATGAGGAATATGTTCGATGATACTTCAGTAAGGTTTTCTTGTTTTTTTTCAAAGGAAGCGACAACAATATGAAAGACTGACAGCGTTGGACTGCTGGTATCCGGCCGCCGCACACGACGTCGGGATGCAACGTCACATGTTCCTGCTTTCAACTTTCACGTTAATAAATTTGAAAACTACTCCATCGTGTAAACATCCGGTTTTGAAATTTTGATCTTAGATTTTCTCTACAATTATTTTGATTGTGGTTGTAAACTACCCTTTAACAACCGTGCATACACCCGCGAATTCTATTTTTTCTAAAGGCCGTGCGCAACTCACGACGTAGCAAACCGCGAATCTCTCGATGTACGTGCTATCAGCTCCACGTACAAACCGCGATCCCTCTTTTTTCAAATCTTCCCCTTCCTCTGGATTCCTAAGAAGACACGCCCGCGAATGGGAACTTAAGATGTCTGGACATTAATTGACTGATTGGTTATATTAAAACTGCACCCGTCATAATGAAGCAATTGATAGGGGTGTTCACAAACGATAATTTTTCTTTTTCCCCACAGGGGAAATCAGATTTGTAAGATAAACCAGTCGTTAAAATGAGTGTTATCAGAAGATACCTTCCTGACCAATAGGGGCGACCTCTGCCCATTAAAACAAGAGAAAACACTATTAATGCACTGACGCACTGAAAACTTGAGGTTCAACGTTTCAAAGGAAAACAGTTTTGTGGGAAGAAATACGCCGCCCTAATTTAAATGAGTTCAAATCATCCACAATTAGGACAACCACCTAAATGTACATACATGTACTTTTACGCTGATGAACCCAAAACACAAACTTTCAAACAAAATTCTGCCAAAAATAAATCACTCCATATACAACTTCTGCATTTACGAGATTTGTGTTCGGATTTGTGGCGTTTATCACCCCTATTCCCAAAGTTGATAAACCCTGTGGAAAGAATGGCCCACATTTCAAAGGACTGGACGAGGATATGGATATGAGCAACTTCGTTCGCATTTAAACAAGTTTAATTATACTTCCCATGAGCAATCCAAACAGACTACTGAAGTCACAGATGAGGTCAATTGAAAGCCGATGACATTTTTGATTCTTACTTGGTTTTAGTTAAGGCTTTCTAAAAATTAGAGATGTTGCATTTTTATAGATTGTCACAACGAGCTGTAGACCTCTTCCATAATTATCTTTTCAAATTCGAATGCAGGGCGGTCAACACATGGACAGGAGTGTTGCTAGTTTAGAGAATTGAACTTTGGATGTCCTCAGAGGGTCCATATGGACCTCTTTTTATGCATTGTATGTCTATTATCCCATGCAAATTCCACAATTTATATAGACGATAACGCAAGTGATACTTATCGTTTGCGTCCGATTGGGATTTGCAGGCGATTGCTGACAATAAACTACGATTTATAAAACTAATATAAATTCTCAAAGGAACTGCCTTCCAGGAAACATCTTGCAATTCTCTTCATTCGCAAACAGGTTTAGGAAGCAACTCCTACGGCTAAATGGCATGGCCGTAAACCAGGACCTCAATTTGTGGACTGAAAATTGTGTAAAGAATTTAGGGACCACATGTCTGCAAAAAGCTTAATTTCACGTTGAAAATTATTGTATCAGCATCTATTTATATAAATCCATTATATCCAAATGGCAAAGACAACATGACAAATATAATTTTTAGCGTTTTTTTAAGATTAATAACAAAGTATAATTGTTGCGTGCACAATCTTGTGCAGATAAAGCGCTTTTTTAAACCGAAATAGCTTTTGTTTTGACTCACCAAATGCCATATATTTCTTGCAGACCTCTCATCGCCCTTTGTGATACTCTCTTTTCGACGATCCGTTCTTGACGTATAAGAGGATATACCGATAAAACTACTCCCCCTCCCCTCCACCCGTACTTGCATTAAGAGGGACAGGAAAGAAGGACCAGTAGTTTGTTAGAAAACATAGGCCATATGTATGGCACTATGTTTTTTCTTTACTAAACGCACATATACGTTAAAATTTCAAAGGAATATCTCCATAAATAAAAAATTGTGACGTGCGCAGTTTCGCGCATGCTATTTATATGCGATGCTTGTTTTTACTAGAAGCCTTCTATGCCTAAACTTTAGAGAGAGAGTCATAAGTTGAAAAAGTTGACATTTACAGTGCTATGCATTCATTTATTTTTACTATGGCGATGTGTTTGCTTTGCTAATGAATTTGTAGTTCTTGACTTTTACTACATGTTGATATGTTTTTATATACTGGAAGGCATTTCTGGTTAAATTTCCAAAGAAATATTCTTCATGAATAGAATGATAGCACTGACTGCGCATGCGCAATCTAATTTGGCAATATCATATATGTCTCCTTTAACAGAAACATTCTGTTCATTCAAATTTCAAAAGATATCTTTTGGTAAATAAGACAGTTGATAATTGGCATTCTGGGCATGCAATACTTATCTAATAGTTATCTTTAAATGTTTTGATGGTTTTGTTGTTTTTGGACTAATGCAAGTATATTTTGTTTTGCAAAGCACGTATATACATTGTTATTATTAATTACAATATGAATACGTTTGCTTTTAGCTTTTACTTAAAAAGCATCTGTGAGGTAAGATTATCAGACAAATATCCCACAAAATAAGAAAGTTGACGTTGCGCAGCCTGCGACATACGCCAGTTTAGTCGTTCAAATTTTTCCTTGGCTCAAATGCCAGAGCTATACCACTACCGAATGGAAAAAGAACGAACTAAAATATCTTAAACACTGTAGGAGTAGTTAAGCCTGGGACAGACAGACAGACGACAGACGGACGGACAAGAAAGTGCTGCCCATAGCCACCCAACTTTGCTTAGAAAATGCGCTAAAAACGAACATTTCGACACGGTTTTGCTCCGAGCATTGAAACACCTATCGAGTAAAATTTTCGCCATACGTTCGGCCATTTACAAGAAGGGCAATGAAAAAACGAACTGGTTAAAAGAAAGCAAATTTTTAATACATATTTCAAAAAGTCACATTTCTAAATAATTACGCAGTCGCCCTAAATCAATAGTGAGGAGGGATTGATATCAAAACAAATTTTAGTTCTTTCGCAGTTTCACGATTGTGATTACTGATGTAAGTGAGAGGTTGTGTTTCTATGTATTAGCATATACGTGGAAATAAACGCAGATGACAAAACTGGGAGTTGAAATTGCTTAAAACGTGAACATATGCAACAATAGATAATTTTGAATCTTTTGTCATTCTGCGGCTGCTCGGAGAGAATATTTGGGGCCGCTCCCTTACCTACCTGTGTTTATATTTGTATGCTATGATGCAATGTTCAATAATACGTATCGATTCAGACCAATGCTATCATAAATTGACTATCTAGTTTTCTACGGTTATTCAAAAAAGTCGGACTGATTTAGATATTCATTGAACTTTTCCCAACGCCGTGAGTTCTATTTCAACCAGCC
>NW_022170403.1:39524324-39525111 GCF_008802855.1 Photinus pyralis
TTTGGACATGCAATATCGAAGCACCAAAGAAACGTTCCTAGAAATTTGTCAAATAGGCGATTGACGTTAGAATTATTGAATTCCTTAAATTGGAATTCCGCGAAGCGTTCTTTGAAATCTAGAAGAGACCGTTCCTTGATTATTCTATACGTGTGAAGGTAATAGTCGTTGGTGTGTTCTTTAATATCGCAAGAAGCAACGACTAATTCAAGAGTTTGACAATGATGGTCAGATATTCGGGATCAAAATTTTTTGTTTTTAAAATATGAGGTACGTTGCTGATAACATAATCTGCTGCTGGCTAATCTGCTGCTGGTGTTGGTGAAAATTCTAGTTGGCGTAGTTATTAATGATACCATTTTGAATGAATGAATTAAGTCAAAGAGTTTCATAGTATTTATGTCGTTACTAAATTGGTTTATGTTTAGATCACCAGTAATAATTACGTTTTTAAAGTTTTTTGCGGCCAAGTGTAAAAGTTTATCAAACTGAGAAAGAAATATGTGCATTTTTTGTGCACATGAAGAAGATGGTCTATAGATATTTATGAAACAGTAGCACTTCCTAAAGGCAACAGCACAACACTCAATAGCCTTTTCAACCGACAAATTGTTAATGTAAGAAATTCAATCTCAATCTCAATCTTTATTTGTCCGTATACCAAAAATAGGTTTTGACACGTCAGAAAATATGGTAAATATTAAATTAGTACAATGCATATATATATATATAAAAGGAATAATAAAAACAGTTTAAAATTTCAAATAAATAAAAGCTAGACAGACCA